>NW_027103274.1:0-106633 GCF_902728285.1 Clytia hemisphaerica
TTATAGACAACCCTCTGGTAATTTAAAAAAATTTAAACAACACTTAAAAAATCACTTAAACAATAATAGCTTAAACAATAAAAGTATTTACTTAGCGGGTGACTTTAATCTAAACCTTCTTCATTGCGAATCTAATAAACATGTTAAAAATTTTGTAAATACTCTTCTTCAACATAATTTGGTACCAACAATTAACAAACCAACACGAGTTACGCGAAAAACTACAACGCTAATTGACAACATTATTACCAATGACTTTTTCGGTAATCTTACAGGAATTATTAAATCAGACGTTTCTGATCATTTTCCAAATTTTCTGATTTGTGAAAAAGATCTCGAACTTCAAAAACCTGAGACAACTATTTTTAAACGCTTTACTGACAACAAATCGACAAAGGAATTTTGTGACAATCTACGAGCTCTAAACTGGGAACTTGTTACAGAGACTGACCATGCCGAACATTCCTTTCACGCTTTCAATGAAATGTTTACAAGATGTTATAAAAGAACATTTCCAAAGAAAGAGATCACAATTCACCTAGTCTAGCATGCTAGACGACTTAACTCAGTAAAAAATAGGAAGTAGAAAACTTGACAGGAGCATCAATATAGTCGTCTAGAATATTTTGTGCACAACAAACTTTTCATAAAAATTCTCTTTTTTCATGTTTTTGGATAACATTTTCAGGGGGTCTTGTTGGTTTGTTTTGGTTTGGTTTTTTTTCTTTCACTTAGAAATTCTCATTGGCTGAAAATTTTATTTGTTTATATATTTTGTTGTATATGATTGTTTTCTCACCCCGCAGAAATCTGCGGGCCCTGCTGGAACTCCCGTAAGCTACGGAAACCACCTTAGCCCAGTCGTTTATTTTAACCATATCCCGACATAAAAATTTCCCGCTTTCAACAAAAACGTTATAAACGACTGGATTCCCAGTCTACAATTCACCCAAAATCGATCAAATTTCCTTGGATGACACCTGGATTGCTAAAATCTTCCAAGCGTAAACAAAAGCTATACGACAAGTATTTACGATATAAGACCTTTAAAAATGAAAAGAAATATTTAGCTTACAAAAAGGTTTTTGAAAAGATTAGAAAAAGAGTCAAAAAGAGCTATTACTCAAATCGCATTAACAAATCTCAAGGAAATTCAAAACAAACCTGGAACATCTTAAAAGGTATCATTGGAAAAGCCAATGTGCCTAACAAATTTCCAAAGCAATTAAATTACAAAGATAATATCTACAAAACAAAACGAGATATGGCTGAAATCTTTAATGAATTTTTCTCTTCGATTGGAAAAAACTTGCATCAAAAATACCGGCATCTAATCGTGATGTCTTGTCTTATCTAGATAGCTATGAAACCTCGATGGATCTAATCCACTAACTTTTGATGAACTCGACAAAGCTTTTATTCGCTTCAATCCAACAAAAGTCCAGGCATCGATGAAATTGATGTTAACGTTGTGATAAAAACTTATAATATCATAAACCCTATTCTTTACATATTTTGACCTTTCTCTCAAACAAGGAATCTTTCCTATGATATGAAAATTGCGAAGTAACTCCAGTTTTCAAAAGTGGAGATAAAAACGATCCAGGTAATTATAGACCAATTTCAGTTTACCATGTTTCTCAAAAATACTAGAAAAAATTATGTATAACAGACTTTACAATTATCTCAAAGAACATGATATTCTTTACAACAAACAATTTGGTTTTCAACAAAAACACTCGACAGAACATGCACATTAGAACTAATTAATGAATTTCTGATTCTTTTGAAGCAGATGAATTCACTATGGTGTCTTCATTGACCTTTCAAAAGCATTTGATCTGTTGACCATGACATACTAATCTCAAAACTTGAACAATACGGGATAACAGGTACCAAACTTAGACTGGTTTAAGAACTATTTAACTGGACGTAAACAATGTGTAGCATATGACGATTTGACAACGACGACAAAAAAGATTGTCTGTGGGGTTCCTCAGGGATCAATCTTAGGACCATTACTATTTTTAATATACGTGAACGATCTACACAAAACATCTAAACTACTTGACTTTATACTGTTTGCTGACGACACTAACCTATTTTTCTCTAGTAAGAACATAAAAACACTTTTCGAAATTGTAAATAACGAACTAAATCTCATTAATGAATGGTTTATAGTCCCGGGGGGGAAGCTGGGCAAAAGGACCGACGGGTATGTGCGGGTGCTAAGGGTACCTTTTCCAATATGTTTAAAATGCACTGTAAGGGTCGGAAAAACTAGAGATGCACTGTAAGGGTAGAAATTTCAGAAAATTCTTGAGAAATCTAGATATTTTGACCAAAAATGCTAGAATTTTGACCATTTTTGTACAAAAGGGTCGAAATTGGGGGAAATGCACTCTAAGGGTACGATTTTCANATTGCTAGTCTAACCGAATTTAATTCATTTAGCAGATGACTTAAGCAAAAATATAAGAATAGAATAGAATATAAGAGTTACACTACACTATAAGAGTTAAAAACGTTCGGTGAAATGCACTGTGTGAGAGCATAGAGGTATAAAGAAAGACAGGAGATGAATTTTTCGGCCCGGGGGGGGGGCACTGACCTTGACGACCGACGGGGACGTGCCGCTGGAGTTTCAAAAGTCGATCCTGTCAGAAATGAAATTTGATGAAAAATAGACCCTGTCAGAAGAAAAATTTGATGAAAAACCTACCCTGTCAGATTCTACTGTGAAAAACCTTACCCTGTCAGATTCTACCCTGAAAAACCTACCCTGTCAGATTCTATGTTAAAAACCTACTCTTTATACACGTTTCTTGCGTTTTTCGTAAAGCATAACGTGATATCAACATTTCCAGGCTAAAAAACTACAGCATTGCATAAACATTAAACCTCAATACCTGGAAAACCAACCAAAAGAATCGACGACGAGAGTTATGCTTGAATTGATTTTTTCAGGTGAAAATCTGAATCGAAGTTGATTGGATACTACTCGAATTGAGACATTTTAAAAATAAATCCTCTCTAAATCGAAATCTATTGGAATTAATAGGGTATTTTCTTATTCCTAATGAACTAAGGAAATGTGGAAAGTAGTCCATTTGAATATTTATTGTTCTAAGTTAGTTAGATATTTTAACGAAAATGTTTGACCTACCTTTTGGGGTTAGTTGACCTACAATTTGGGAGCCTTCATAACCCGACATAAAAAGTCTGTCAAATTATATAAAACGTTTTTGTTGTACTTTCATAACATGAAAGTACTACCTGAGAGATGATTAATGTTGGCATTTTAAGCTTTTACGACGTGTCCCAGACCAGCTGGGACCCCAGCCCAATCAGAAAATTTGCCTAAGTTTTGAACAATAAAATTTCTATCCCCATTGGGAATTTAGTAGAAATTTTTTGACCTGATGTGGGAAAAGTTCCACCGGGGCTGTGAGGCAGTTTCGTCCTTTCTTTTACTTTTCATCATTTGTAGCACGATAAAATTAATATCTTTAATAATTTTTTGTCAGAGTATATTTCTAAAGTATAAATTTCACTTAGAGAACAAAACTTTCCGATGAATACTGAAATTTTGCTCTCAGCAACCGAATTTTTTCACCTACATTCTGGGGGTTAAAAAGCGAAAAAATCCAATTTTCAGAATACAAAAAGCTCTTTAGAATATTGTTTTGGCATAAAATATTTATAAAATTTCCTGTTATAATTAATTAATTCAATCGAAAAAATATCAACATTTTACTATGGAGGAGGAGGAGGTGAACCTTCCCTTGGCACAGAGAATAGGCCCTAACTTAACGTAGGGTTGACAGCGCTAAAAGATTGTAGATTATTTTCCAGCACTGTTATGAAATTTGGTCAGCATGAAAGGAAGTTCTTTATTTTCACTAAAAAGTGGTATTCTATTTGCCAGACTTAATTTTTCTTTACTGTTTCCCCACCTTTTTACCATAAAATATTTAGCCCAAAACCCTTGGGGGATAGGCATTTTTAAAGGTTGGGGGATGTCAAGAACGGGGGTCGTTTAAGAAGGGGGGGGGTCAGACCTCTTTCCGCACTATGAAGCCATTCCAAACCTACATTCTGGGGGTTATAGCGAAAATGGGAGTCAACTTCAAAGACAAAAAAAATTAGCCTATCTATCAAAAGTAATGAAACTAACCCCTGGGAAAGGATTTTGGGAGTTCAAATTTTTTTTAAAACATTCAATATTTTTTTTAATGCAAATCTACATCTCTCAGGTCTGATTCAAATTTCACCTACATTCTCGGGGTCAGGTGCTGTAATGTTTTGATTATTTTTTTAATCGGCCAACTTGTTTCATTGTTTTCAACTAGTCGGAACTAACTATCATCTGTTTTCAAGTGGCAAGTGGAATGTTATAGCAGGAATCGGAATCTTACGTGATCCTACGGTAAGGGTCTCAAAATCAGAACTGATGAAGTCTAGGTTTGAAAGAACTATTTTGCAAGTATAAGCTTTAAAACGACGCTTTTACAAAGAGGACGAGAGCAAATGCTTGCTTTGTTTGATTACCTATGTTGTGTGGGAGATGCGCAAGACTCAGAAGGTTTCGATTTCGAACTCGAAAAGAATACAAGTTTCAAAAAAAATTTCCGGAAACAATGTTGTTAGTACCACTATTCAGCTGAACATTTATTCTAAATAGTTCAATAGAGATATCGTTGAAATTAGCCTCGATCCCTGTAAGAGGGCGCAATGGCGGGAGTGTGGTGCGAGACAACAGCAGCAAAGCGCCTGTGTTGGCCGTGCGATAAGTATTTGCAAAAAGCTGTTTGCCCCTCGCAGGGGTCTGCTCACCGCCACGTCAAAACGATTTGCGAAAGAACTCTACATGCAAAAACGGCAAAAACAGACCCTGTCAGACACACATCATGAAATTGCGCCCCTGTCAGATCAGGATTTTGCAATTTTAGATACCCTGTCAGTAATTCTGCAACACTGAAAAAGGTACCCTGACCAGCGGCACGTCCCCGTACCTATTTTTCCTAAGTGCCCCCCCCCCGGGTTTTTCGGTAATCGGTCGTTAAAGCTCGCCCGATGAAATACGACTTTTTAGTAGAACTCAAGTTTGCTCTGAACATTCTTACTATCAGCATCGAAGATTTCTAGCCTTCTAATATACGAGAATAAAATAAAACTTAGTTCCACGAAATAAGTTTGAGTTCAATTTTGTCATCCATTAAATTTTGTTTTGAAAAGATATTTTCTCCAGCCAGAAAGTAAAGAGTTCTTTAAAAGCACACACAATTTCAGACCCAATTTGTAGACAAAAAGTCGCTGGAGAATTTTGGAGGAAAGTATTAAGCAATAGAGTTAACATTGAAGAAAATGTTGATCAAAAAATCTTGTCATTTGATGAAGGATTGCAAAGTTTACAGGCCCTTTTTTAATCCAAATATTTTCTTACACTGATGTCAGAAACAATGAATCTCGTCTCATCTTATTTCCAACACTTAAGTTAGCCAATAAGATTTAACCTATCAACAAAAGAGCTCATTAAAAATGCACGATATATGAGATTATGAGCATGCATACCTCGTAATTTTTTTAATCGTAGGGCGAGCATGGTTACAATAGAATACTTCTCCTGTTTCTTTATACCTCATAGTGAGAGGGAAGTGAACTGTCCGAATCAGCCGGAATGGGCCCTATCCCTGGATAGATACATACCCTAGGGAAATTACCGCGCTTACCAGACACTACTAACCCTGCGCTTGCGACACGACAGAATTATTGGTGTATAGACGACGATACTCGAACTGCACGGAGACATACATCTTCGCAGGTGTTGAACCTATGAGTATCGTCACCACATCAGTTGCAATGTCTTGCATACTCCCCATACTCTTTTACCAGAGTCAAGTTACCCAGTTCCCCTCATATGGATCGACCCGGGCTAAGGTACATTCACTTGCCAAGTGATGATAGTACCAAATAAGAATCTAGTAATGCATTTATTCCAAGAAATTTTCCAAAATCCCCGCCAAAAGATGCGTCTCAATGAGTACTATCAGAAATGTTTTGTTTGTCTTATTTTGATGACTGAACTATCTCGTGACACCACTATGCGAACGACCCTTTTCTGCGGACGATAACTGTAAGTACAAAAAGAAATATCCGGTACTTTTTAACGTTTGGCAGAAAAAAACTATTTTTCAACGAAGTTGACATTTTGAGCTCAATCTAAAGGAAGGCATTATCTCAAAAAAATGCAAGCCATTATAATACTTTTATACATATCTTTTGGACACATCAGGCAACTTCAAACAAAGATTACACCGGCAGCTTTTTCCATTTCTATAAAACTTTGAACTAAATAAATTAATATATAATAAAATAATTAATAATAAAATAAAATAATTCGAGAAATAACTCAAAGCATTCTTTCTCAAACTTATACCTTTGCTTTTTTTATGAGAATACACTTTATAAGAATGTCCATGATGAAAATGGCCAAAATATTTAGAATAATGCTAAAAATGTCACCATATATCATAATAATATATTATACGGACGATAGCCATCGTCTACCCTGCGCGTTGCTTTTGAAAGTGGTTTATTTACATGTGGTAGCAAGAGATGACCTTATTTACATCACCTTTGAAGAAAAAGGCTTATTTCTAAAAGTCTATGGAACTTTTGACCGATATTGTATTTTAATTGAGTTTTTACCGAATATCTTTGTGACTAAGCTAATATATCTATGGACTAGAAAGTTTCTTGCTCAAAAGAATTTTTCCCACCAAAAAGTACGAACAGAATAATAACAATTTGAGGCTGAAAATGCAAAAAAATAAGAACAGTTTGAGCCTCAACTCAAAGTTACTGACTCATATTTAAAAAAAAGAGTGTAGACAGTATTAATCAATATACTTCAAAAATGCTATTCTGTGCTAAACTTAACATACATATATATGTACTCATATAATACAGCAAATAATTTTTTTTTAATTTTAAATTTGGCTCCCAATTTGTCCTTTAAAGTTTCCAATTTGAAATGGGGGTAATTCCCTTGTTACTTCTCATATAAAGCTTTCTTGTTGAGTGCGGCCACAACGAAAAATAACTTACTAAAATAACTTAATAATTTTTATATTTTTAATATCACCACCCGACAAAGAAAAGAAACAATAAGGAATTTGAGAAATCCTCTTGCTCACGAGCATGTCTTTTATTCGCAAATAAATACACGTTTTTTTTTTAAGAAACTAGTTTTACCTAGAATGGAGGTCCATGCTATGATTTCTTATTCTATATACTGATGGCGAAATATATAGCATGGTATGGACTTAGCCTGGATATCCAAGCTCAAAATTTAAGAAAAAACAAAATTTACCTCAACATACAAAGTTCTTAAATTATAGAGCTTGGTCTCCCTAGAGAATAAAAGTGAACACCCATGTTTCCTAGCCAACCCAGGGCAGCAAAACAGAAATTAATAAAAAGCAGTCTTACAAGATCTAAAACTATTAAAAACATCCAAAGATTACACCAAAGTCCATAAAAAAGTTTGCATGCATTATCATGACCAACCATGTTTTCTTGGAAAATGAACTTGCCTCTGTTTTCTTCTTTTTCATGTTTTCGTGTAACAGAAAGCCCTATCTTCACTAGCAGCTGGAGGACTGTCCTATTTTTGCTTTAGAATTGCTCAACACCGTGTAGATTGGCCCTTACGTTTTTAGCGAAGTGAGCGCAAGCAAGCGGACTGCATTCTCTTAAAGAGAATGCAAATCGCTCTAGGGAGACCAGGCTGTAAATCAGAACATAAAATATCTAAACTAGACTGTGAAATAATTTACAGCCTGGATATCCAGGCTAGGTATGGACTGAGAGTTTGAATTTCCCAGATCCTAATAACGGTTGAAAACATAGCCAATCAAATTTTATTATTCTTTTACTGGCCACACTTTCTTAAAGAAAGCGCAAGTTCCGAAATTTGGTTTTTATTTTAGTAAGTGAGGACAGCGCTAAATTCGAATTTCCCACTGTAATTTTTTGAGGCCAAAATCGGACTCACAGCTCTGACCCGTCAAGTATTCATCAGATTTAAAAAAATACGCAGGCGGGTTCCTGTCTAAGTTTTACCAAGCAGCCTCAATGTTTCTTAAGAAATCGGCCTTTTGAGCCTTGAATGTTTCTTACATGTTTCTAAACTTTTTTGACATAATCAGCCTCATGGAAGGTTGGATTGGAAAGTTTCTTAAGAAAAAAGAATTTAAAAATGTTATTTTCTCATTCTCAGCCTCGTCATGTTTCTTAGATGTTTCTTAGTTTTTAGGCATTCTGAGCCTCGTGTTTCTTAAAAGTGTGTTTCTTAAAAAAAACAAACGTGTAGTCCTTCAAATAAATCGTCCTTTATAAATCGATTTGTTTACATTACATGCGAATTTGTGCACACAAAAGAAAAACATTAAACTATTTGGTAAAAGTGGCGTCGGTAAGATCAAAGAAGTGAAATAAACAAAAGAAGAATTTGTACACAATTCCTAGAAAAAAGAAGAGATGAAAATTTGTTTTCAAGTGGGTTTGACCGTCGGTTGCGATCACACTAGAAAATTCGTAATTCTACCTTATCTTGAACAATAGGATTGAAATTAAAAGGATATTAAGATAAGGAAACACGAAGAAAAAAATCCTTTTTGATATGCATAATTTATGAATTGCACGCCAATACATAAAAAGGAAAGATTCATTTTTTGAGATTTGATCATAGTCATAAATCTTAAACTTTGACGATAATTTTTCTTTATTTCCCTCATTAATATTACTTCCCTCATTTCCATTGTTTCAGTGCCCCAGGTTATCCAACGGCTACTCATATTTAACTGTACGTCATAAAATGTATTTTCTGAATTTTCAATCACCGAAAGTAAATCGTATATTGGAAGAGAGGAGTTTTTTGTCTCATCTCTCTGACAAGATTACAAGATTTCTTAGATATATCATCAAAATAGAGAACTTATACCGAAAGTTTTGCCGAAATATTTCAACTAGGTATCTCTTAAAGAGCCTCGGAATGCCTAGGGGATAACAAAAAGAAATTTACATGCAATATTCAGTAGCGTAAGATAACTTCTTGATAGCAAAAGGTTTGAAAAATGTTAACAAAACAAAACATAGCTGTATGTGTGTATATGTTTTGAAGCATGTCCTTTTTGAAGTCCGTGTTTACATGACGAGTTTATCTGTTATTTATTAGCCGATTTGCTGGATTCGCCTTGTTGGTTTTCAGCCATAATCTTTGCAAACTCGAGATAAAAATTTCGCTCTTTTTCTTTGTCAAGTGCGTCAGCGGCAATCTGTTTCTCAAAGAGGGTCGTTTGGAAGGTTGGAACTGTTTCTCACTTTCTTTGAACATTTGCATTTGCTGCTTTTGAATTTCGATCAACTCTTCGTGAAATGATATTTCTTTCCTTTCTCATTTGTTGCTTTCGCACGCTTTTTTTCTGCCGGACTTCTTCTTTCAGTTCCTCATAATACTCAAAAGAGGATGAGTGGAAGGAGAGAGGAAGAGTGTAGACAGTATTAATCAATATACTTCAAAAATGCTATTCTGTGCTAAACTTAACATACATATGTACTCATATAATACAGCAAATAATTTTTTTTTAATTTTAAATTTGACTCACAATTTGTCCTTTAAAGTTTCCAATTTGAAATGGGGGTAATTCCCTTGTTACTTCTCATATAAAGCTTTCTTGTTGAGTGCGGCCACAACGAAAAATAACTTACTAAAATAACTTAATAATTTTATATTTTTAATATCACCACCCGACAAAGAAAAGAAACAATATGGAATTTGAGAAATCCTCTTGCTCACGAGCATGTCTTTTATTCGCAAATAAATACACGTTTTTTTTTTAAGAAACTAGTTTTACCTAGCCTGGAGGTCCATGCTATGATTTCTTATTCTATATACTGATGGCGAAATATATAGCATGGTATGGACTTAGCCTGGATATCCAAGCTCAAAATTTAAGAAAAAACAAAATTTACCTCAACATACAAAGTTCTTAAATTATAGAGCTTGGTCTCCCTAGAGAATGAAAGTGAACACCCATGTTTCCTAGCCAACCCAGGGCAGCAAAACAGAAATTAATAAAAAGCAGTCTTACAAGATCTAAAACTATTAAAAACATCCAAAGATTACACCAAAGTCCATAAAAAAGTTTGCATGCATTATCATGACCAACCATGTTTTCTTGGAAAATGAACTTGCCTCTGTTTTCTTCTTTTTCATGTTTTCGTGTAACAGAAAGCCCTATCTTCACTAGCAGCTGGAGGACTGTCCTATTTTTGCTTTAGAATTGCTCAACACCGTGTAGATTGGCCCTTACGTTTTTAGCGAAGTGAGCGCAAGCAAGCGGACTGCATTCTCTTAAAGAGAATGCAAATCGCTCTAGGGAGACCAGGCTGTAAATCAGAACATAAAATATCTAAACTAGACTGTGAAATAATTTACAGCCTGGATATCCAGGCTAGGTATGGACTGAGAGTTTGAATTTCCCAGATCCTAATAACGGTTGAAAAATAGCCAATCAAATTTTATTATTCTTTTACTGGCCACACTTTCTTAAAGAAAGCGCAAGTTCCGAAATTTGGTTTTTATTTTAGTAAGTGAGGACAGCGCTAAATTCGAATTTCCCACTGTAATTTTTTTGAGGCCACAATCGGACTCACAGCTCTGACCCGTCAAGTATTCATCAGATTTAAAAAAATACGCAGGCGGGTTCCTGTCTAAGTTTTACCAAGCAGCCTCAATGTTTCTTAAGAAATCGGCCTTTTGAGCCTTGAATGTTTCTTACATGTTTCTAAACTTTTTTGACATAATCAGCCTCATGGAAGGTTGGATTGGAAAGTTCTTAAGAAAAAGAATTTAAAAATGTTATTTTCTCATTCTCAGCCTCGTCATGTTTCTTAGATGTTTCTTAGTTTTTAGGCATTCTGAGCCTCGTGTTTCTTAAAAGTGTGTTTCTTAAAAAAACAAACGTGTAGTCCTTCAAATAAATCGTCCTTTATAAATCGATTTGTTTACATTACATGCGAATTTGTGCACACAAAAGAAAAACATTAAACTATTGGTAAAAGTGGCGTCGGTAAGATCAAAGAAGTGAAATAAACAAAAGAAGAATTTGTACACAATTCCTAGAAAAAAGAAGAGATGAAAATTTGTTTTCAAGTGGGTTTGACCGTCGGTTGCGATCACACTAGAAAATTCGTAATTCTACCTTATCTTGAACAATAGGATTGAAATTAAAAGGATATTAAGATAAGGAAACACGAAGAAAAAAATCTTTTTTGATATGCATAATTTATGAATTTGCACGCCAATACATAAAAAGGAAAGATTCATTTTTTGAGATTTGATCATAGTCATAAATCTTAAACTTTGACGATAATTTTTCTTTATTTCCCTCATTAATATTACTTCCCTCATTTCCATTGTTTCAGTGCCCCCAGGTTATCCAACGGCTACTCATATTTAACTGTACGTCATAAAATGTATTTTCTGAATTTTCAATCACCGAAAGTAAATCGTATATTGGAAGAGAGGAGTTTTTTGTCTCATCTCTCTGACAAGATTACAAGATTTCTTAGATATATCATCAAAATAGAGAACTTATACCGAAAGTTTTGCCGAAATATTTCAACTAGGTATCTCTTAAAGAGCCTCGGAATGCCTAGGGGATAACAAAAAGAAATTTACATGCAATATTCATTAGCGTAAGATAACTTCTTGATAGCAAAAGGTTTGAAAAAATGTTAACAAAACAAAAATAGCTGTATGTGTGTATATGTTTTGAAGCATGTCCTTTTTGAAGTCCGTGTTTACATGACGAGTTTATCTGTTATTTATTAGCCGATTTACTGGATTCGCCTTGTTGGTTTTCAGCCATAATCTTTGCAAACTCGAGATAAAAATTTCGCTCTTTTTCTTTGTCAAGTGCGTCAGCGGCAATCTGTTTCTCAAAGAGGGTCGTTTGGAAGGTTTGGAACTGTTTCTCACTTTCTTTGAACATTTGCATTTGCTGCTTTTGAATTTCGATCAACTCTTCGTGAAATGATATTTTCTTTCCTTTCTCATTTGTTGCTTTCGCACGCTTTTTCTGCCGGACTTCTTCTTTCAGTTCCTCATAATACTCAAAAGAGGATGAGTGGAAGGAGAGAGGAAGAGTGTAGACAGTATTAATCAATATACTTCAAAAATGCTATTCTGTGCTAAACTTAACATACATATGTACTCATATAATACAGCAAATAATTTTTTTTTAATTTTAAATTTGACTCACAATTTGTCCTTTAAAGTTTCCAATTTGAAATGGGGGTAATTCCCTTGTTACTTCTCATATAAAGCTTTCTTGTTGAGTGCGGCCACAACGAAAAATAACTTACTAAAATAACTTAATAATTTTTATATTTTTAATATCACCACCCGACAAAGAAAAGAAACAATATGGAATTTGAGAAATCCTCTTGCTCACGAGCATGTCTTTTATTCGCAAATAAATACACGTTTTTTTTTTAAGAAACTAGTTTTACCTAGCCTGGAGGTCCATGCTATGATTTCTTATTCTATATACTGATGGCGAAATATATAGCATGGTATGGACTTAGCCTGGATATCCAAGCTCAAAATTTAAGAAAAAACAAAATTTACCTCAACATACAAAGTTCTTAAATTATAGAGCTTGGTCTCCCTAGAGAATGAAAGTGAACACCCATGTTTCCTAGCCAACCCAGGCAGCAAAACAGAAATTAATAAAAAGCAGTCTTACAAGATCTAAAACTATTAAAAACATCCAAAGATTACACCAAAGTCCATAAAAAAGTTTGCATGCATTATCATGACCAACCATGTTTTCTTGGAAAATGAACTTGCCTCTGTTTTCTTCTTTTTCATGTTTTCGTGTAACAGAAAGCCCTATCTTCACTAGCAGCTGGAGGACTGTCCTATTTTTGCTTTAGAATTGCTCAACACCGTGTAGATTGGCCCTTACGTTTTTAGCGAAGTGAGCGCAAGCAAGCGGACTGCATTCTCTTAAAGAGAATGCAAATCGCTCTAGGGAGACCAGGCTGTAAATCAGAACATAAAATATCTAAACTAGACTGTGAAATAATTTACAGCCTGGATATCCAGGCTAGGTATGGACTGAGAGTTTGAATTTCCCAGATCCTAATAACGGTTGAAAACATAGCCAATCAAATTTTATTATTCTTTTACTGGCCACACTTTCTTAAAGAAAGCGCAAGTTCCGAAATTTGGTTTTTATTTTAGTAAGTGAGGACAGCGCTAAATTCGAATTTCCCACTGTAATTTTTTTGAGGCCACAATCGGACTCACAGCTCTGACCCGTCAAGTATTCATCAGATTTAAAAAAATACGCAGGCGGGTTCCTGTCTAAGTTTTACCAAGCAGCCTCAATGTTTCTTAAGAAATCGGCCTTTTGAGCCTTGAATGTTTCTTACATGTTTCTAAACTTTTTTGACATAATCAGCCTCATGGAAGGTTGGATTGGAAAGTTCTTAAGAAAAAAGAATTTAAAAATGTTATTTTCTCATTCTCAGCCTCGTCATGTTTCTTAGATGTTTCTTAGTTTTTAGGCATTCTGAGCCTCGTGTTTCTTAAAAGTGTGTTTCTTAAAAAAAACAAACGTGTAGTCCTTCAAATAAATCGTCCTTTATAAATCGATTTGTTTACATTACATGCGAATTTGTGCACACAAAAGAAAAACATTAAACTATTTGGTAAAAGTGGCGTCGGTAAGATCAAAGAAGTGAAATAAACAAAAGAAGAATTTGTACACAATTCCTAGAAAAAAGAAGAGATGAAAATTTGTTTTCAAGTGGGTTTGACCGTCGGTTGCGATCACACTAGAAAATTCGTAATTCTACCTTATCTTGAACAATAGGATTGAAATTAAAAGGATATTAAGATAAGGAAACACGAAGAAAAAAATCTTTTTTGATATGCATAATTTATGAATTTGCACGCCAATACATAAAAAGGAAAGATTCATTTTTTGAGATTTGATCATAGTCATAAATCTTAAACTTTGACGATAATTTTTCTTTATTTCCCTCATTAATATTACTTCCCTCATTTCCATTGTTTCAGTGCCCCCAGGTTATCCAACGGCTACTCATATTTAACTGTACGTCATAAAATGTATTTTCTGAATTTTCAATCACCGAAAGTAAATCGTATATTGGAAGAGAGGAGTTTTTTGTCTCATCTCTCTGACAAGATTACAAGATTTCTTAGATATATCATCAAAATAGAGAACTTATACCGAAAGTTTTGCCGAAATATTTCAACTAGGTATCTCTTAAAGAGCCTCGGAATGCCTAGGGGATAACAAAAAGAAATTTACATGCAATATTCATTAGCGTAAGATAACTTCTTGATAGCAAAAGGTTTGAAAAAATGTTAACAAAACAAAAATAGCTGTATGTGTGTATATGTTTTGAAGCATGTCCTTTTTGAAGTCCGTGTTTACATGACGAGTTTATCTGTTATTTATTAGCCGATTTACTGGATTCGCCTTGTTGGTTTTCAGCCATAATCTTTGCAAACTCGAGATAAAAATTTCGCTCTTTTTCTTTGTCAAGTGCGTCAGCGGCAATCTGTTTCTCAAAGAGGGTCGTTTGGAAGGTTTGGAACTGTTTCTCACTTTCTTTGAACATTTGCATTTGCTGCTTTTGAATTTCGATCAACTCTTCGTGAAATGATGTTTTCTTTCCTTTCTCATTTGTTGCTTTCGCACGCTTTTTCTGCCGGACTTCTTCTTTCAGTTCCTCATAATACTCAAAAGAGGATTATAAATAATCTTTCTGGGATTTTCTCTTACGACCGGGCTCTTCCACAATAGGTTCGTTCGGTTCGTCAACAAAAGGGTTCAGGCAGGTTTTCAATTGGTTCTTCGCACGTTTTTTCTTCATCAAAAACCTCATTTTCAATCGTCATGTCTCCAGAAATTCCCATGGCACCGACTTCAGTTAGTTCAGGAAGCTTAACCTTTTTCTTTTGATGTAAAAGTTTGTCAAGCTCATCATAGTATGGACATGTGTTAA
The DNA here is from genome assembly GCF_902728285.1 of Clytia hemisphaerica. Classification (NCBI taxonomy): domain Eukaryota; kingdom Metazoa; phylum Cnidaria; class Hydrozoa; order Leptothecata; family Clytiidae; genus Clytia; species Clytia hemisphaerica. The sequence goes on from NW_027103274.1 coordinate 15,115, forward strand.
AAGCCTCACCGGTCTTCTTACTATTTGCCTCTTTACATTTAATATACTTTTCCTGAATTTTAGCAAATTTTCATTTGATCTGGTCCAATGATATCACTTTTCCGTGCAAATTCACCTTTGTAAGGATCTGCGCCCATCCTTTATTTGCGTCTTTAGAATTCAGAACGTCATAATTCTCTTGCCATTGGGATACAAGAGCATTTGTCTGCGCAGCGCTCCAATGCTCTCGTTTTGTTTTTGGCTTGACTGGCGGTTTCTCAACCTCAGTTTCAATCTCTTGACGTGCGTGCTGTATTTCAGGAGGTGGTTGGAATCTTTGTTGAAATTGTGGTGCTGCTGGATAAAACGAATAGCCAGGATATCCCGGCATTCCGGGGTAAAAGTTAAAATTTTGCATCACTTCACTGAGTCACCTTTCACAGCAAAACTCTCTTTGAAAATGAAAGCCTTCTAAATTATTGTCCATTTTATATTATAAAGTAAGCCGAAAGTGTATTGAGATGAACTGTTTTAGTAGATTTTTCAGACAATAGATTAAAAATCAATATGAGCCACTCACAAAGTAAACAAAGATAGAAAAACTAAAATTTGGAATATTTTCCTTTGACACCTTCTTCCTTTAAAAAAAGAAGATTTATGACGTAATCTTCATACAGCAAAGACTCGAAAAAGCCTGATAATTGGCAATTGTTGAACTTTTTACAATAGTTTCATCCCATTGCAGAGGTCTGGAATCTAGGGGTGTTACTGCGTATCCTTTCAAAATATTATCGTCATTTTGATCATTGACTAGCGAAGAAGCAAAAATGAGGAATAAGTTGATGTTGCTTCTCATGTTCATGCAAAGAAGAAAAAATGTGAGAAAGAAATTCCGGAGACTTTTCATGAACAATATCAACATTCACTCTCACAGATTGCGACTGCAAATGTCACTGTCAGGGACGAGAACTAGTCTCTTTGGTTTCAATTTTCGGAAACCAAGATCTGTTTGGGCTTACGAACGTCAAGAATTTTGGTTCAACAGAATGTTACCTTATCGGGGAAAACTTCGTCGGGGAAAAGTGACGAAATTTTGGACAAGTGACGAATATTTTCCCCGACGAAAATTTTCCCCGGCCTTAATGCGTTTACCAACTGCAGTAAAACCTCTAATTAACGGACACTCTAAAAGGCTGACACCTCTGATTAGCGGACAATTCCATTTTTCCCGGCCGTTTCCTCGTCAAATCCTCATAAAAAAGTTTCTAAAAGACGGACACTCAATTAGCGGACCCTCTGATTAGCGGACATTTTTTTTCGCACGAAATGGCCAAAACTCCTATTTTAGCTCTCCAATTAGCGGACATTGAATATCAAACGGGTCACAGACGTCCAAAATCGAAACAATTTTTTTAGATGTTTCTATTTCGAGCACTTATTAGTCTTATTATTCAAATTATTTCTACAAATTTCCAGTTTTCCCTTGACCCATTCAACGAATTTAGGTGGGCCAAAGAAATCATAAACCACTGATTTTCTTTTATTTGTTAAAAACTAAATTGTTGCGTTTTAATAACCTCTCTCTTGTTCTTCTATGGCCTACTGTCTGCAGATAAGTACTTTAGACCCCAATTTTGTATTTTCGACACCCTGGGATGGCCTAATTTCAAAATTGGAGCTCCGAGATCAAAAGTTTCTAAAAGGCGGACACTTCTAATTAGCGGACACTAACCCCTTTCGCCAATGGTGCCCGCTAATTAGAGGTTCCACTGTACCAGCAAGTGACGAATTTTTCCCCGACGAAAATTTTCCCCGACGAAAATTTTCCCCGACGAAGTTTTCCCCGATAAGGTATACGATTTACAAAAAGACGAAAATTTCAACCTCCATTTGCGACAAGATTTTAGAATGACCCTTCCCACTTTTATGAAGATAGTCGAGTTAGTGAGACTACGGATGGTAAATTCTATTTTCTAAATATGATGAAAGCTTTACTTCAAAATTTATCCTTGAAATATTTTATTCCTTACTCCTTTTTTCTATAATCAGATGTTTAACAGTGATCCGTACGATTTCTTGCAAAAATCAATATTTGATAGATCAAAGATAAAAGGGATTAGTGGGAGCAGCAATATTGACAAGTGTACCACAACCTTAAAGTATTTTGAAAGAACGGCACATCTCTATTGTATAACGTATATAGTAGAAACTTATTATGTACAGTATGGGAAACATGCTTTCTAAATTTAATTCATCGTTGATACCGCCTTTTGGTCTATTCAAACACACTTTACTTTACGATGCCAGTTTTGAAGAGTGAGAGATTTACCTTTTAGATGCGAGCTTAGAAAAAAGTACGCTAAAACAAGGATGGAACATTAAAAATAATGTAACCTAAAAGGGGATAACATCTAAATTACCAAATAACCTGGAAATTTTCCCTCTTGAGCTGTGCATAACTCCAAAATTTTCCAAGCTCTTACCTATACGACTATACCCTGGAAATTTTTTTGAAAGCTTTTCGAATCCTGGAAATTTTTCGAAAGCTTTTCTATACCCTGGAAATTTTCTAAAGGTAAAAGTCCCTGGAAATTTCTCATAAGATTTTTTATACCCTGGAAATTTTTGTTACTTCGACTTGACCCCTGGAAAATCAGATATCTGGAAGACGATGCTTACGTGTCTAACCCCCTGGAAAATAGTCTGGAACTCCTGGAAATTTTCCAAATACCCCCTGGAAAAGTTCGTCCACCCCTATGTACAGACACAAAATGGAATGGCCCATTGTATTGATGGATCACTGTATATGTTCAATTAAATGGTCCTTTTTCTGACAAATATCATTAAAGTGGCCCAAAGATACAATTGTGCCACAAATTGGGCATTTGGCATACAAACAATTCAGTAGCAAGCTACCATTTCTATATATCGTTTCGAATATTGCCCTCTCCAAGGATAACATTCTAACTTCTGTAGGAATCATCAACGTTTCGATGTTTTCACTGGACAATTTATTTATATCAATAAATTTAATTTCATGCCTGTCTGTGCAATCGGAACACTTGGTAAACATTAGCAATTTTGATTTAGGGAGAGCGTGACAAGAACGGTGGAGAAGTTTGGCTTTACATCCGCTCAGATCAAATTGAAGACACCATCCGTAACCAAGATAACAGTTTCTTGCGAGAAAGGTAAAGCATAAACTAGACACTAGCACTACATTCCAAAATAGAAGTTCGGTACTGAAAAAAAAAAGAAATTGCAGTTTCGTCGTAAATAAAAAATACATTTAGTTTGAAATAAATACAATTTATATTTAGGATCATCACTATGGTCGGAATCTTCCTCACAACAATAGATAAGCCAATCACGATCTTCGAGCCAATCATCAATCGAATCTGATGAACCATCTTTCAAATGGAAGACATGTATATGCCGTATCAGCCAAAGTTGAAATGTAAGGCCGTAAAATTCCACATCACCGAGTTAGTGCTCATTCGTCAGCTTTAGGTAGGTACGGTAAATCGCAAAGTATCTTTTGTTTCTTCAGGTGATGATCTCACTGAAATCGAAAGTACTAAGGCGGTTATTTATGTATTGGATCGGTATACAGTCTCCACAAAAGCCTATCACGAGCTCTCTCAAATTGCGTTTGGACTTCCGCGCACTCATGCTGTGGAAAAGACCCAGAAACAGATTTCAAGAAGTTTTGATATCGAACCAACTCCTGGAAAGACAGTAGGCGCTCAGATGAGACTAATGGGTCAGCTGGAAACTGACGAATGAGTGAAGTCGGCAGAGAAAAGCATAATGGTTAGTCGAAAGATCCCCCTTTCCTCTAGAAAAAATTGCGTGAATGCGTGAATTCACCAAATTGTTTGTGTGAATGTATGGAATTTGCTTTTTCCTCGATTTTTTCCAATTTCCAGAAAAGTCAGAATTGCATGAATTTGTAAAAAGATTTCCGTGAATGTGTGAATTTCAAAAGAAAGTTGAATGAATTGCTGGTTGACTTGAGTTGCCTTCTATATACATTTACACGTTTTGTTTTTTTTTAAGAAACACACTTTTAAGAAACATGAGGCTCAGAATGCCTAAAAACTAAGAAACATCTAAGAAACATCTAAGAAACATGCTGAGGCTGAGAATGAGAAAATAGCATTTTTAAATTCGTTTTTTTAAGAACCTTCCAATCAAGGTTCCAGAAATATACATACATAACATTTAGATACAATTGAGAAAGTCAGAAATCAATATAGAAGATAGGAAAGTACCGTAGATTAGTCAATTAGACTATTGTATTATCGACATGCGTCCTTTAAGCTTGACAAAGTGTAAGAAACATGTAAGAAACATTTGAGGCCGATTTCTTAAGAAACATTGAGGCTGCTTGGTAAGACTAGTTTCTTAAAAAAAAAAACGTGTAGTAACATTATTTTTGCATTGTTTTTTTTGTCTTTAATCAGGAGTTCCTGGATTATTTGTCAAGAGAAGATCTAACCAGATTAATTATAATCACTAACAATCAAGGGCTTGAGTCATTAAAAAGCCTGAAGGATGCTTTGCTTGAAGTAGAAGCTCCCAATGGCACCACCACCAGCTGCAAATAACATTGTTGCATTTGTGGGAATTGTAAAGAGATGCCGACATTGATCGAAAATAAATGTTGCCGCAGGAAGATCTGTGTAACAAAGTACTCGTTGTTTATCAAATATTGCTTGGATAAGGACAATGTAACGATGAATATAAAGGCTCGCTCTGACGTTAGGTGTGAAGAGTGGAACTTTGAGACCAGGGAACTGAGAAAAGCTGCATACCACCAGTATACGCTTTGGAAATATGGACGACTAACCAAAGGAGACCGCAGAATGGTACCATCGTGTGCCGTACTGAAAGTGAGAGGCGAATTTCCAAACCCAGATGGCGCCAATTATTAGATGACAAAGTCGAACCTGGTATAGTCAATCGTACAATCAATTTATTTGCTCCAAATCGTTTTATTTGGTTCTTATCTGACGCTCCCCATTTGCTCAAAACTGGAAGGAATCCATTGTATGCCTCAGGTGTTTCTAACACAGCTTGCTTCATATTCTAATTTCCTGTTATGCTTGGGTTTATATCATCACTATTCCCCTTATAACATTTTTAGCTTTAGATCGTTAGTTAGCTTAAAATCCATGTATTTTTGCAAAATGCATCGGAAATTCCACTTTTTTTGCCTTTTTTTAATTCAATTGCCTTGGAAATTCATACATTTTCTTCTCTCGCCTTGGAGATTTCGAATTTTGGTGAAAACTTTTGCCCTCTGAAATCATGTGTCGTCCGCCCCCTGTTAGAGACAAATTCTGGAATGGCCCAATAGTGGTATGTGAAAGAAAAACCTAATCCAAATGAATAGTCAAGAACAAGTGCAAATTAGGATACCTTTGGCAATCTCTCCTACTTAGGAGAGTATTTTAAATTGGATACAAAAAAGTATCCAAATAGCAATCAACATCCTAATTAAGATACTAAAAACCAAAAAACCTGTATTTTTCACCAACCAGAGACATCGGCGCCATCTTACCACTTCCAAGATGTAAATAATAAGCAAATGAGATTGTGTACTGAATTTCATCGAGTTTGGCTGGCGAATGCAAAACTATAGTTCAAAACACAAGAGAAGAAGCGACCTCTTTTGGTTTGTCTCTCAAACGAGAGAGAAAATTCCACACTCTTTGGCAATCTTTGTCTTCTTAAGGGTATTGAAAAATATAGGGCAGTCAGTATCACTGAAGATCTAACACCCGATGAAAGAAACCAATTAAAAAAACTTTCGAACCAAGCTAAAGAACGTAACGCAAATAAAAACTCTGAAAATGAAAAATAGAGAGTGCGGGGAAATTCAAAAGACGGATTCTTCCTCATCAAGATCAAGACGAAACCCCAAATAGAGAATGCAACCAAGAAAGTTGTGTTCAAAAATCTCACTCAAAAACAAAAAACAAAAAACAAAAGAACAAGAAATCAAAAAAGTCTGAATCAAGTCCCTCGCCATGATCTAACAATAAATGGTATCAAGTTTTATTACTGCAACGTTGATATTCTAACATCAGGCAAAAAGAAAGAACTTATACAAAACGTAGAGAAACAACAACCACACATTGTTGCCATATGTGAAGTAAAACCAAAACATGGAACACTAAGAGAACTACACGAGTACGAATTCAAAGATTATAAAGTTGTTTGTAATACGAATATGGATACCTACATTGGCCGTGGAGTTATAATTCTTGCCCACGCATCAGTTCAGCATTTGATTGTTAATGTGACCAAATCAATAAATCAAGTCAACTTTATTGAAGCTTGTATCATAGAAGTTCGCCTAAGTGGTAATGACTTACTGGTTTTTGCATGCATGTACCGCAGCCCTACCAGCAGTAACATGTCGAATGAAAACAACATCAGACTTAATAAGCTCATTTACGATATTTCATCCATCAAAAGATATTCCCATAAATGCTTTGTAGGGGATTTCAACTTTCCTACAATTAACTGGGAAAATTGGACGACAAAACATCAGGAAGAACGCAAAGAAGAGAAGTTCTTAGATACTCTCCGCGACTCTTTCCTCCATCAGAACGTAGACGAACCAACACGATGCCGTGGAACCGATGAACCATCTTTGGTTGATCTCATTCTAACAGGTGAAGCCAACCAAACACAAAATCTGGAATATCTCAGTCCATTGGGTAAAAGCGATCACAGTTCCCTGACCTTTAGCATAAAGTGCAATGCATATGTAAAGCCCACATCAGAAAGGTACAATTATGATAATGCTGATTTTGAAGCAATGAAGCAAAATCTTGAAACAGGTAACTGGCAAAGGATTTTTCTAGATGCGGCTAATGAGAAATCAGTCGAGGAACTTTGGCAAGTTTTCAAGAATAAAGTAAGCGAATTGCAAAACCGTTTCATCCCGCTCAAAACGATTGGAGGCGAGGGTTGGAGAAAGAGAGGAAGAATTCCTATTCCAAAAGATCTCAAAACTGAAATAGCAAAGAAAAAGCGTCTACATAGAAAATGAATGAAATCATCGCCGCGAGAGAAAGACAAGAATCGCGTGAAATACACCCGTGTACGCAACCGAGTGACGAAAATGATGACACAAGCCCATAGAAATTACAAACGGAAAATCTGCAACAATTCAAAAACAAAACCAAAAGTTTTCTGGTCACATGTCAGGAGAAAATTGAAATCTTCCAGTACGGTATCATCATTACTTGAGGCACCAAATGACAAAAATTCTTTAAAACATGAAGACCATGAAAAGGCGAATACACTAATTCAACAAGCAATATGGTTTTATCAAAAATCGATCCACCGTTACGCAACTGTTGTATTACTTGGATACGTGCTGTGAAAGTGATTGATAGTATCTATTTTGATTTCGCAAAGGCCTTTGACACTGTACCTCATCGTCGTTTATGCCAGAAACTATTAGCATACGGCATAGATGGTCCGATAATGTCTTGGGTAAAATCATTTTTAAATGGACGAACCCAATCAGTGAAAGTAAATAAATCATTTTCGACAACGGATCACGTGGTTAGTGGTATCCCGCAGGGTAGTCCTTGGACCGTTATTGTTCGTTCTTTACATCAACGATCTTCCTGAAAGAGTGATATCATCATTTATACTCCTTTTTGCTGATGACACCAAAATCTTCCAAGAGGTCAACACTATCAAAGACTCTATTTCCATCCAACAGGATATAGACGCGCTAGTTAAGTGGTCGAAAGAATGGTTATTAAATTTCCATCCCGACGAATGTCACGTACTAACTATTGGCAAATTCTCTGACATCAAACATGCCTATCCATATTGTTTGGATGGAAATCAGCTTGAACATGTTTTTGAAGAGAAAGATCTTGGGATTGTGATCGACTCAGAACTTACATTCGAGGAGCATATTGCAAAGCAGGTAAAGAAGGCAAATTCAGTACTACTACATCTGAATCCATCCATCTTCCTAGTACTATATACTTCGTTTGTCCGTCCGCACTTGGAGTATGCTCAGTCGGTATGGTCACCTAAACTTCGAAAATATGTTAATTTGATCGAGGGTGTACAGACGCGCCACAAAACTCGTGCCTATCTGCAAAGATATGTCCTATGAAGAACGCTTGCGCATACTTGACCTCCCCACGCTTGAATTCAGGAGACTCTTTTGTGATATGGTCCAAGTATACAAACATCTCCACTACTACGATAAAAATACTCTTCCAAGTAAATTATCGACTCCGAACAGGAGACACAAAGATGAGCTGATACCAAATTTTGGTAAAGATGGATTCCGAGGCGCACAAACCAAATCGTTCTTTTACAGGAGTATACCAAACTGGAATAGATTACCAAGATACGTTGTAGAGGCAAAGACTGTCAAAATCTTTAAAGAAGACTCAACGAAGCTTGGAAAAAACATCCGAAAAGATTCGAGACAAGACAATTGTAATCAAGATCCGGTTCTCAGAGGCCCTCGTGTGCCTTGAACTTGTATACATTATTATTAATAATAATTATTATTATTATTATTATTATTATTAAAACCACTCAAAACGTGTGAACTAGCATACACGAAAACTTTTTTTCGCGCGAAAATCAAACCAGGCCCCTTCCTTCTATACGGCTACCATTTTGAAATTCGGACTGTAGTGGGCCGTTCTGTAAAATGAAAAACAAGTCTTTAACTTATGAAGGTGATAGAAGAAAAAGAATATTGGAGAAACAATGAATTGCAAAGATTTCTGACAAACACACTTCTGTACAATCATTAATACAAGCTCATCAAAATACATGCAAAATGGGGACAAACACAAATATATCAAAAAACATGCATACACACAACACAAACCCGAAGTCCCTGACTTGTGACTGGCATAGTGACTTTCCATGTGTTTAAGGGCCCACACTCGCAGTCGCCTTCGGAAAACATAACAGAAAAAGGAACCGATCAGCAGCTTCCAAACAAATAACAGAGAACAAACAGACACTACAACAAAATACAGTACAAAAGGGCAAAAAGACACACTGTACCAACTATCCCACATACACTACAGGTGAAACAAACATTTTTAACAAACACCATCTCACACAAAAAAAGAAAAAAACACAATCGTAAGTTGAACGCGAACCCGGTTCGGCGTGCCACGACGGGAAGACCGCACAGGGAAAAGAAATGCTAATTCTTATGACGTGCCGTTTGTTGAAAAATTATTTTTTTTAATTAAACAAAAAAGACAGATGTCAATGAGTGCTTCCAAACGGCCATTCTATTTTTCATAGAAAATGTCATTTTTTGTTTAAAAAAACCTCAAAAATTGCTTATCGCATAAAAAAATAGCTGAAAAAATAGAACAGCAAACATTTTCTTCATTTTCGTCGAAAAGATCGAAAAAAATCGAAGGTAATGAGAAAACAGCAAAAAAAAAAACTCCCGTTAATGAGCAAAATGAAATATTAAGAATAAAAAGTTGGAAAACTGAGAAAATGTTTTTTCGAAAAAACCGAGAAAAAAACATAGAACATAGAAACAGTTTTTTTCTGACAAAAGAGGGAGAGTGGCGATACTTTTCGAACGTTCCAGTGAAGTGAAACGATTTATTGTTATTGTTTATTTATTACTGTCGACAGCACGATCTTTTTGAGGCTGTTTGAATATGTATGAATATGGTCGAATCATTGTGTACCGTTTGTAATATACAAACCAAACTGACAGATGGAATGGCCATATCGGTTAGATGCAACCGATATGGACGCTGCCATGTCACCCAACTCAGAGTGACATCAATGAATGTAAATTAACTAAAACATTCTTCCAAGTAGTATTTCTTTTCAATAAAATCAAGCAAACAAAGATTTAGAAACATTAAATTAAAATGGCCATATCGGCTAGACGCAACCGATATGGACACTGGCATGTCATCCAGCTCAATGAATGTAATTTAACTAAAACATTCTTCCAAATAGTACTTCTTTTCCATAAAAACAAGCAAACAAAAATTTGGTATATTAAATTAAAATTGTCATATCGGTTAGACGCAACCGATATGGACGCTGCCATGTCATCCAACTCAGAGTGACATCAATGAATGTAATTTAACTAAAACATTCTTCCAAATAGTATTTCTTTTCAATAAAAACAAGCAAACAAAGATTTAGAAACATTAAGCTAAAATGGCTGACATGTCATCCAACTCAGAGTGACATCAATAACTGTAATTTAACTAAAACATTCTTCCAAATAGTACTTCTTTTCCATAAAAACAAGCAAACAAAGATTTAGAAACATTAAAATAAAATTGCCATATCGGTTAAATGCAACCGATATGGACGCTGCCATGTCATCCAACTCAGAGTGACATCAATGAATCTAAATTAACTAAAACATTCTTCCAAGTAGTATTTCTTTTCAATAAAATCAAGCAAACAAAGATTTAGAAACATTAAACTAAAATGGCCATATCGGCTAGACGCAACCGATATGGACACTGGCATGTCATCCAGCTCAATGAATGTAATTTAACTAAAACATTCTTCCAAATAGTACTTCTTTTCCATAAAAACAAGCAAACAAAAATTTGGTATATTAAATTAAAATTGTCATATCGGTTAGACGCAACCGATATGGACGCTGCCATGTCATCCAACTCAGAGTGACATCAATGAATGTAAATTAACTAAAACATTCTTCCAAGTAGTATTTCTTTTCAATAAAATCAAGCAAACAAAGATTTAGAAACATTAAACTAAAATGGCCATATCGGCTAGACGCAACCGATATGGACACTGGCATGTCATCCAGCTCAATGAATGTAGTTTAACTAAAATATTCTTCCAAGTAGTATTTCTTCTCAATAAAAATAAGCAAACAAAGATTTAGAAGCATTAAACTAAAATGACACGCAGCTGATATGGACACGGCCATATCATCCAGCTCAGAGTGACATCAATAAATGTAATTTAACTAAAACATTCTTCCAAATAGTACTTGTTTTCCATAAAAACAAGCAAACAAAAATTTGGTATATTAAATTAAAATTGTCATAATTGGTTAGACAAAACCGATATGGACACTGGCATGTGATTCAGCTCAGAGTGACTTCAATGAATGTAATTTAACTAAAACATTCTTCCAAATAGTATTTCTTTTCAATAAAAACAAGCAAACAAAGATTTAGAAACTTTAAGCTAAAATGGCTGACATGTCATCCAACTCAGAGTGACATCAATAACTGTAATTTAACTAAAACATTCTTCCAAATAGTACTTCTTTTCCATAAAAACAAGCAAACAAAGATTTAGAAACATTAAACTAAAATTGCCATATCGGTTAGATGCAACCGATATGGACGCTGCCATGTCATCCAACTCAGAGTGACATCAATGAATGTAAATTAACTAAAACATTCTTCCAAGTAGTATTTCTTTTCAATAAAATCAAGCAAACAAAGATTTAGAAACATTAAACTAAAATGGCCATATCGGCTAGACGCAACCGATATGGACACTGGCATGTCATCCAGCTCAATGAATGTAATTTAACTAAAATATTCTTCAAAGTAGTATTTCTTCTCAATAAAAATAAGCAAACAAAGATTTAGAAGCATTAAACTAAAATGGCCATATCGGTTAGCTGCAACCGATATGGACACTGGCATGTCATCCAGCTTAGAGTGACTTCAATGAATGTAATTTAACTAAAACATTCTTCCAAGTAGTATTTCTTTTCAATAAAAACAAGCAAACAAAGATTTAGAAAAATTAAACTAAAATGACACGCAGCTGATATGGACACGGACATATCATCCAGCTCAGAGTGACATCAATAAATGTAATTTAACTAAAACATTCTTCCAAATAGTACTTCTTTTCCATAAAAACAAGCAAACAAAAATTTGGTATATTAAATTAAAATTGTCATATTGGTTAGACAAAACCGATATGGACACTGGCATGTGATTCAGCTCAGAGTGACTTCAATGAATGTAATTTAAGTAAAACATTCTTCCAAATAGTATTTCTTTTCAATAAAAACAAGCAAACAAAGATTTAGAAACATTAAGCTAAAATGGCCATATCGGTTAGACGCAACCGATATGGACGCTGACATGTCATCCAACTCAGAGTGACATCAATAACTGTAATTTAACTAAAACATTCTTCCAAATAGTATTTATTTTCAATAAAAATAAGCAAACAAAGATTTAGAAACATTAAACTAAAATGGCCATATCGGTTAGATGCAACCGATATGGACGCTGCCATGTCACCCAACTCAGAGTGACATCAATGAATGTAAATTAACTAAAACATTCTTCCAAGTAGTATTTCTTTTCAATAAAATCAAGCAAACAAAGATTTAGAAACATTAAATTAAAATGCCCATATCGGCTAGACGCAACCGATATGGACACTGGCATGTCATCCAGCTTAGAGCGACTTCAATGAATGTGATTTAACTAAAACATTCTTCCAAGTAGTATTTCTTTTCAATACAAACAAGCAAACAAAAATTTAGAAACATTAAACTAAAATGGCCATATTTGTTAGACGCAACCGATATGGACGCTGGCATGTCATCTTGCTCAGAGTGACTTCAATAAATGTAATTTAACTAATACATTTTTCCAAATAGTATTTCCTTTCAATAAATAAAAGCAAACAAAGATTTAGAAACATTAAACTAAAATGGCCATATCGGTTAGACGCAACCGATATGGACGCTGACATGTCATTCTGCTCAAAGTGACTTCAATAAATGTAATTTAACTAAAACATTCTTCCAAGTAGTATTTCTTTTCAATAAAAACAAGCAAACAACGATTTGCTACGTTAAACTAAAATGACTATATCGGTTAGACGCAACTGATATGGACACTGACATATCATCCAGCTCAGAGTGACTTCAATGAATGTAATTTAACTAAAACATTATTCCAAGTAGTATTTCTTCTCAATAAAAATAAGCAAACAAATGTTTAGAAACATTAAAATAAAATGGCCATATCGGTTAGACGCAACCGATATGGACACTGGTATGTCATCCAGCTTAGAGTGACTTCAATAAATGTAATTTAAGTAAAACATTCTTCCAAGTAGTATTTCTTTTCAATAAAATCAAGCAAAAAAAGATTTGGTACATTAAACTAAAATGTGTCCTGCCAAGCGATTTCCATACAGCAAAAACACACACCGGTTTTGACTCGCAACGCACCGGTTGAGATCGGATTTTCCCGACTTAAACCGGTTTAAAACGGTTGAGAAATCGATGTCAAAGTTTCTAAAATTGAGTATCTCGAGCTTGTTGATTTTACATACAAACCGGTACAAAACGTTTTGAAAAGCGGTTTTGGAACCGTGTCAACCCGGTTTACGGAGCCGACAAAATAAATTTAGATTTAATCAGTAGCAAAACTGTAAATTGTTTCAAAGTTTTAGTCCGTTATTTTTACACCACTGGCTAAAAAATCCGTCCGGGTCTGTGAGAAGGGGGTGTCTTTAAAAAGATCGATAGTGATACAGGGGGCACATTGAAACAATATTAATTAAATATACAAAAGTTGTTTATCAAAACGCTTTTATAAACAACTACATTCCTCTCTCTTTGAGATTCAAAAGAGAAGATAAATGTCTAGACTTGTAAAATGTAAAGGAATTTTACTCGTTACTAAAGATAACAAGTGCAATGAACCGAACATTTGTTATGACGTAATAACCAGAGAGAAAGAAAAATTACTCAGCAACAATTAACGAAGAGATTTTCTCTTCAGCAAAAAGGCAAGCAAATAAGGGAGTTTCTTCTTTTATGATGCCAGAGAGAAAAGCGTGGAAAGATTTAGCTGGGAGACCCGAAACACTCCCATCCTGTTAAACTTGCATATAAAAATATATTTACAAAAAATAGATTTGTATGGAGGGGCTTTGTTACTTTTTTTTAATAACGCATGCGCTGTATATTATTTTGGAACTGCCGGTAGCCGAAATCTATTGCAAAACCGGTGCTCTTCTCTTCCAAACCGGTAGCAACCGGTTCTGATTGACTGAGATTTCAGATTTTTTGGAAACCGGTTTAGATCGGTTTGAACCGGTTGCACGAACGATCGGCACCGGTGCGAACCGGTGTGAACCGGTGCAAAGACGGTTTTTCGATAACCGGTTTAAATCGGGTTGTTATGGAAATCGCTTGGCAGGACACAAATGACTATATTGGTTAGACGCAACTGATATGGACACTGACATATCATCCAGCTCAGAGTGACTTCAATGAATGTAATTTAACTAAAACATTCTTCCAAGTAGTATTTCTTTTCAATAAAAACAAGCAAACAAAGATTTAGAAACATTAAACTAAAATGGCCATATCGGTTAGACGCAACCGATATGGACGCTGGCATGTCATCCTGCTCAGAGTGACTTCAATAAATGTAATTTAACTAAAACATTCTTCCAAGTAGTATTTCTTTTCAATAAAATCAAGCAAACAAAGATTTGGTACATTAAACTAAAATGACTATATCGGTTAGACGCAACTGATATGGACACTGACATATCATCCAGCTCAGAGTGATTTCAATGAATGTAATTTAACTAAAACATTCTTCCAAGTAGTATTTCTTCTCAATCAAAATAAGCAAACAAATGTTTAGAAACATTAAACTAAAATGGCCATATCGGTTAGACACAACCGATATGGACACTGGCATGTCATCCAGCTTAGAGTGACTTCAATGAATGTAATTTAACTAAAACATTCTTCCAAGTAGTATTTCTTTTCAATAAAAACAAGCAAACAAAGATTTAGAAACATTAAACTAAAATGGCCGTATCGGTTAGACGCAACCGATATGGACGCTGACATGTCATCCAACTCAGAGTGAGATGTTTGAATGCGATTTGACTGAATTATTCTTCCCAGAAGTATTTATTTTGAATTAAAACAAGCAAACAAAGATTTGGTATATTAAATTAAAATTGTCATATCAGTTAGACGCAACCGATATGGACACTTGCATGTCATCCAACTCTGAGTGACCTCAATGAATGTAATTTAACTAAAACATTCTTCCAAATAGTATTTCTTTTCAATAAAAACAAGCAAACAAAGATTTAGAAATATTAAACTGAAATGGCCATATCGGTTAGACGCAACCGATATGGACGCTGCCATGTCATCCAACTCAGAGTGACATAAATAAATGTAATTTAACTAAAAGTATTTCTTTTCAATAAACACAAGCAAATCAAGACTTAGAAACATTAAACTAAAATGGCCGTATCAGTTAGACGCAACCGATATGGACGCTGACATGTCATCCAACTCAGAGTGACATGTATGAATATAATTTGACTGAATTATTCTTCCCAGAAGTATTTATTTTGAATAAAAAGAAGCAAACAAAGATTTAGAAACATTAAACTAAAATGGCCATATCGGTTAGACGCAACCGATATGGACACTGACATGTCATCCAATTCAGAGTGACATCAATAAATGTAATTTAACTAAAACGTTCTTCCAAATAGTACTTCTTTTCAATAAAAACAAGCAAACAAAGATTTGGTACATTAAACTAAAATGACTATATCGGTTAGACGCAACTGATATGGACACTGACATATCATCCAGCTCAGAGTGACTTCAATGAATGTAATTTAACTAAAACATTCTTCCAAGTAGTATTTCTTTTCAATAAAAACAAGCAAACAAAGATTTAGAAACATTAAACTAAAATGGCCATATCCGTTAGACGCAACCGATATGGACACTGGCATGTCATCCAGCTCAGAGTGACTTCAATGAATGTAATTTAACTAAAATATTTCTTTTCAATAAAAACAAGCAAACAAATTTAGAAACATTAAACTAAATTGGTCATATCGGTTAGACGCAACCGATATGGACACTGGCATGTCATCCAGCTCAGAGTGACTTCAATGAATGTAATTTAACTAAAACATTCTTCCAAGTAGTATTTCTTTTCAATAAAAACAAGCAAACAAAGATTTAGAAACATTAAACTAAAATGGCCGTATCGGTTAGACGCAACCGATATGGACGCTGACATGTCATCCAACTCAGAGTGACATGTATGAATGTAATTTGACTGAATTATTCTTCTCAGAAGTATTTCTTTTAAATAAAAACAAGCAAACAAAGATTTAGAAACATTAAACTAAAATGGCCATATCGGTTAGACGCAACCGATATGGACGCTGACATGTCATCCAATTCAGAGTGACATCAATAAATGTAATTTAACTAAAACATTCTTCCAAATAGTACTTCTTTTCAATAAAAACAAGCAAACAAAAATTTGGTATATTAAATTAAAATTGTCATATCGGTTAGACGCAACCGATATGGACACTGGCATGTCATCCAGCTCAGAGTGACTTCAATGAATGTAATTTAACTAAAACATTCTTCCAAATAGTATTTCTTTCAATAAAAGCAAGCAAACAAAGATTTGGAACATTAAACTAAAATGGCCATATCGGTTAGACGCAACCGATATGGACACTGACATGTCATCCAGCTCAGAGTGACTTCAATGAATGTAATTTAACTAAAACATTCTTCCAAGTAGTATTTCTTTTCAATAAAAACAAGCAAACAAAGATTTAGAAACATTAAACTAAAATGGCCATATCGGTTAGACGCAACCGATATGGACACTGGCATGTCATCCAGCTCAGAGTGACTTCAATGAATGTAATTTAACTAAAACATTCTTCCAAGTAGTATTTCTTTTCAATAAAAACAAGCAAACAAAGATTTAGAAAAATTAAACTAAAATGACACGCAGCTGATATGGACACGGACATATCATAAGCTCAGAGTGACATCAATAATGTAATTAACTAAAATTCTTCCAAATAGTATTTCTTTTCCATAAAACAAGCAAACAAAAATTGTATATTAAACTTAAATTGTCATATTGGTTAGACAAAACCGATATGGACACTGGCATGTCATTCAGCTCAGAGTGACTTCAATGAATGTAATTTAACTAAAACATTCTTCCAAATAGTATTTCTTTCAATAAAAACAAGCAAACAAAGATTTAGAAACATTAAACTAAAATGGCCATATCGGTTAGACGCAACCGATATGGACGCTGACATGTCATCCAACTCAGAGTGACATCAATAACTGTAATTTACTTAAAACATTCTTCCAAATAGTATTTATTTTCAATAAAAATTAGCAAACAAAGATTAGAAACATTAAACTAAAATGGCCATATCAGTTAGATGCAACCGATATGGACGCTGCCATGTCCCCAACTCAGAGTGACATAAATGAATGTAAATTAACTAAAACATTCTTCCAAGTAGTATTTCTTTTCAATAAAATCACAACAAAGATTTAGAAACATTATTAAAATGGCCATATCGGCTAGACGCAACCGATATGGACACTGGCATGTCATCCAGCTTAGAGTGACTTCAATGAATGTGATTTAACTAAAACATTCTTCCAAGTAGTATTTCTTTTCAATACAAACAAGCAAACAAAGATTTAGAAACATTAAACTAAAATGGCCATATTTGTTAGACGCAACCGATATGGACGCTCCCTTAAGAAAAAATCGAGTATGCATCAAGTATGAACAAGTATGCATCAAGTATGAACAAGTATGATTCAAGTATGAGTAAATTTGCATACTTGAAGGCAAGTCTGCAAGCGAAATATGCATACTTAAAATCAAGTATGACAAGAAGTCTGCATATCTTTCAAGTATGCAAGGAAACATTCATACTCGAGATAAGTATGCACATATATAAATTGAGTATGACTAAAAAATCTGCATACTTGGAATAAGTCTGCATACTTGGAATAAGTCTGCATACTTGAAATAAGTCTGCATACTTGAAATATCGGCATACTTGAAATAAGTCTGCATACTCGAAATAAGTCTGCATACTCGAAATAAGTCTGCATACTTGAAATATCGGCATACTCGAAGTAAGTCTGCATACTTGAAATGAGGGTCTTTACTAAAAACTGTCTGCAGACTAAAATTAGAATTTTTTCCATAGAGGCCATTTTGTGAAATTTTTAGTAAGAGTATTTCTTATACATTTTTGGAAAGTACATCCGTTTGGAGATCGAAATTAGCTATATTAGATGTTTCAATTTTCAGACAATGGCGTATTTTACAGATCAGAATGAAATATGAAAAATGTCCGAAATTCACCATAACACTAAAAACTGGAAAACTACCAGTGGTGCAAAGTTGAAATTTGGCAATAATGTTAAGATCATAAAATCACATCATTTTGCAAAATTTCATTTCAATACGTCATAGGGTGTGTACTTTACAGACCAAAAACGAAATGTCCCTCTTGGTCTGTAAAATAGCCATTTTTCTGTCAAATCTTTCAATATTTCAAAAATAATCAACATCCACTAACTCTGGTCAAAGTTTGGCTAAATTTTATTCACTACATTAAAAGTTTATTGGCTGGTCTGTAATTTATAATTTCCCACCCTCTTTAGGCAATATATATTCATTTGAAACCTCCATTATATATATCATTTACCATTATATTTTCTCACAGGGAGACTTTTCTAGCCAATAGAATTTAGCTAGACTTCACATATTGAAAAATTATTGAATGAAAAGTTTCTAAAGAATCCAAATTTTGATGTTTCCAAAATTTATTCAGACACTTTATTTTACAGACCAGATTCAAAAATGTTTGAAAATCCTCTTAATTTCCAAAACTTGCAAGTTCTTGGTGCTAAAGCTTCAAAATTAGGCACCAATATTAAGATCACAAAACTACATCATTTTGAGAATTTTCATATCAATTCATCAAACGGTGGATATTTTACAGACCAAATCCGAAATCTACATTACGTCTGTAAAATAGCAATTTTTCAGTCAATCTGTCAATACTAGATAAGAGTTTGTGGCTGGCCTGTAAATTATAATTTTACACTTTGCTTATTCAATGAAAGACAATGCTATGTTTAAACTATAATGGCCTATAGTAGGCCTTTCTTCAGAGCCTGTATAAGAACAAAAACTTACTTTTTTGCTTCGAGTGTTTGAGTACTTGCAACTAAATTTTCACTAAGCACAATCTTACTTCTTGAGCTTTTATTGGAAACCAAGTTCAAACAGCCAAATTGCAGGATGCCACATGTATACCATATTTAAACATTATTAATTAATTACACTGAAATGACAAGAAATAATAGACAATAAAAAGAAGAGTCTCAGCAACTTGTGAAGCAATAGAAATATTCAAATAAGGTTGACATATAAAGTTGAGTAACAATTCAAAACGAGTATGTCGAGCAGAACTTAAAAGAAATACACCATGGTTTGAGTGAATTGCCCTTGACATACACACTATTTTTTATAAGAATAACTCTATAAGAACTCTATTAGAACAATAGGCCTATTGTTTAGAAATAGAAAAATGCTCACCCTCAGCCAAAGTTCAGTATTCTTATAAAAAAAGCTTGTTTTGTAAGAGAAATTCCACAAAAAGAATAAGACCAGATTTTGGGTTTGTTGTTCCTTAGTTGATTGTGCTGATTATTTAGTAATGTCAACTCAAAAAAAAGTGGCCTTAATAATCCTTCAAGAATACCAAAGGAGTCTTTTAAGTTGACTTTGAACTTCAATTTTAGTCCAAGTTTTTTTTAATTTGGAAGAAATCATACTAATCTCAATTCTAAGCCGTTTTAAGTACAATGAAAAAAGATTTATATAATTAAGAACTATAAATAAATTGAAAGTGATATAAAATTAAGAACTATATAAATTGAAAGTATTTTTCTCAATTGATAACGTTTTAAATTAACTCTTAATGCCAGAACATTCCAATGTGCAGTATAGAAAACGAAGGAACCATTTATTAATACGTAATAGTTATCGGACAGTTGCGAGTACAATATGAGAAATATTTTACGAGTTCCGAGATTTTTCCGTGCAATATTTTCCGAGCCTTTAGGCGAGGAAAATATACGGAAAATCCGGAACGAGTGAAATATTTCCGTATTGTACGAGCAAATGATAACTGGTTTATCGGTGACCCAAAAAAATTACTTTTTCTGTTGGAAAAAAGCGCAGGGCACTTTTGTAGCAAAGTGACGTTAGATTGCTGCACCCGCTACAATGCAACAACATCTTTTCGTCAATTTATATTTTTACATGTAAAATACAAGATATATTGTACTCTTTTTAACCAATCAGATTGAAGATATTTTTTGGATCGCCGATAAAATATAGTACCAACTTCAAGTACAATAAAAAGTTTATTTAATAAAATCTTGTATATTAATTTGAAGTATTCTTTTTAATAAATTTGTTGACAGCCTACCTAAACTCTCAATCCCCCTGTAAAGCCTTTGAAAACTTGGATACAATATATAAGAAGGTGGCCTTGCGTTATGTTAATAAGATTTATAAGATCTAAGAGTAAAACTCAAACAATCACTTCGATATATAGTACTGTACTGTACGTAACAGGCTATAAACATGGATTTCACAGGTTACTAAAATATTTAAGAAAACCTTGTGAGCTTGAATAAAGTGAATTCAAGCATAGCATATAAGTAATAAGCGAAGCCTAAGTTTATGAAATGTAAAAATTCATAGCTTATAATTATTCATTATTCAAATTATAATTATTAAGATGAGTGATCAAGTGAAAACAGCATATCAAATAAGAACAAAATATCTTCAAATGTTAAATAAATCCAATTATGTTTGTATAAGAAAAGAAAGAAACAAAGAAAGGAAACGAAATAGGCGGAAAAAGACAGAACGAAAGAAAAAGACAGTAGGAAACGAATAGGCAGAAAAAGTGAAAAAGACAGAAAGAAAGAGAAAGACAGAAAGAAAGAGAAAGACAGTAGGAAAAGAAAGAAAATATAGCAGAGATGAACAGGCTAAGGTAAGGAAGAAATAAAGGTAACTAATAGTTAAATTAAAATATGCTGAAGTTACCTCAAGTGGATTAAATTTTGCAAGGGTTAATTTTCAGGTAATCTTGCAAAATTTCGCTCTTGTGAAAAATTTAAAATCAGGATTAAAAAACTTAAGAAGATCAGAGAAATTAGGGGAAAAACGGACTAATTCGCAAAATCTTGTCCACTAAAGGTTAATTAATAGTTAATTACAATAAAGACTGTACTTTCAGAAATGTTTTAAAATTATCATAAAAGTAAAACTTTATGTGAAGCATGTGAAAATGATTAATCTGACTCTAAAATGTTAGGAAAATGTGTAACATAAGAATATCCACCATCAATATCCAAACATAAACATTGCTCTGAGATTTCGGTAATACTGATTATACTTAATTTATTTTGAAGTTGGACTCTCTTTACCAATGGTTTTCTTTCTCCAGGCTTAAAACATTTTAAGAAGCTACTTGATGGCTGAAAGATTTGAAAAGGCTGAACATCGAAATAATTACCAAAAGCAACATAAAAATTGTTTCCATCATCTGTCTTGAAACAAGCGAAGCGATTAATTGAGAAATAATGACCTGTGTTAGGGAGACAGATATGCTATTTCTACGCGTCTCCTTGGTGCGACAGCTTGATCTAATGATGAAGCCACCAAGCTTAATAGATGGAAATGTGAAAGTAGAAGAATAAATTGACATAAAGCGATCGGTAAATAGTGAACTTTCTTCTTTTGAAACAGCATATGGTAAAAAGGCGCCAATACCGGTCAGATTTAGATTGATTTTAAAAGTATGTTTATGATAGGTTCCTTTCAGCTGCTTGATATACTTATCCTCCTTTGTGCCAGGTTCAATACAGGTTTCTTCTAGATATGGAAGATGATTAGATGCTGAAACTGCACATGCTAGTTGAAATGGAATATTCTGTGTGCCATGAATCAGTTTTAAAATATAACCATTCTTATCCTCAAAACTAAACAAACTGTATACATAAAGAGGGCAAGTTCCAAGACTGTTTGAGGTAGGTGATTCAAAGAATGAATATTGATGGTCATGTAGCGACGTGGATATAGCTTGTCAAAAGTGGAGCAAAACAAAAAAATAAATCTTCTGGCAGTGACAATATCATCTGGGGTAATTTTTGATTTCAGTAATAAATGAACTGCATGGGCAAGCAAATAAAAGTGTTCAAAATAGATGGAGGGTAAAAGGTTCGACATGACGGGAACAAAGTAGTATAATAAAAATGAACGAAACTCTGAGGCTTTCCAGTAGCCAAGATTACTTTTATTGTTCGGGGTGCACGTGATATATAATTTGGTGGTTTTAGTGATACCAAACGGTTTTCAATAGAAGGTAGACTTTGATATACAGAATAAGATTCACTTTTATGAGAGCCATCAAACCATAAAGACATTATCAGTTTGGTAACTCCTAAAAGAACAGCATGCATATAGTCAATTCCCATTCCACGGATAATATCATGTTCTGGTAAAAGTATTAACGGAGAAGGTCCTTTAACCCCTTTAACATGAACTAAACTGTCAGAATTGGCTGATTCAATAGCATGCTTTATAGTACCTGCATGTGTTCTATGTGGACCAGTTGGATTCGATTCATCAAAAGGAAAAGCTCTAACATTCCCATTCTTATTTGTCTTCACTGTTTCTCCAGACTGCAGGCATTTTGGACAACCATAAAATGAATTGAATTGTTGAAAGTTCAATGCACTAGCTTTGGCAGGCATATCAAGGGTACCACAAAGCAAAATGGATTTCAGAGTAACTTCATCATTAATTTTGGTTCCAAAATATGCTAATTCTTTAATTGTCTCAAATTGTGGTGGCAAAAACAGTAACATGTTTGGATGTGTCTCCCCGTACCACAGGCCACTGATTAAAATGTTTTCCTTTTTCCTTCGATCTTGAAAGGGCAACTCATTAATGGTATAAAACACAGGCCAAATTGAAGATTTAATAGACTTGAACAGCGGTACACCATCCGTATTCCACATAAACGAAATATTGAAAGGATTGTTCAAAAATGATGAATAAGATTTATACAAAGAAAAGTCATAAATGTCTGATGGAGATGAAGAGGTACGAGTAAACCTGTGCTTTAATTTCTGAAGCATGCCAGTGCGAGAAAAAATTGATTTAATTTGACTTTTGAGGTCGAACTCCATAAATATGATTTTGCAATAGGTTTTCCAGAGTTGCTTGACTGACAGCAAGAAGTATTTGAACAAACTTTGTCAGCCTTATCGATTTTCATCAAACACTCTTTGCAAAAATAGTGCATCTTAACATCAGGTGAAAGTGAAGCAAGTAGTTTTTTTAGGATAAACAAGGATTTCGGAAAAATATGGTTTGCTGGTAAAAGGATGTTTAAAAGAAGAATTAATGAAGAAAGAGCAACACCAGGAAGCTTGAATTTTTGTGAAAATGCAATCACCATGGTTATAGCAGCACCAAGTGTTACTGTGGCATCAGGGTAAAGTGCTGAGGAAAACTGGCTTTTCATATTGGCTTGTTCTTGAATGTCGTCATGCTGCTGCTCCTCATTTGGTTCATCTGTCAAGTAGAAAGTATTTTTAAAACTATAAGGCTTAAAAAAAAGGACATTGTTTTTTCTTTGCCCCAGCCTATATGTTTTTTTTATATAAGCAAGTGTCTGCCCCCTTTGGTCAGGCTTGTGTATACTTTCAGAGCATCCCCCCTGTGGACGAGAGGAATTTTTGGAATTTTTTTTCACTTGGAAATCCTAAAAAAAATAAAAGAGGATATGAAAAATCCAGGGTTTTTCCTCCTCATTCAGTCATCCAGTATCGGAAAGTCCATAAAATTTGCTTTATTTTCTTACCAGGTATCAGACAATCCAGAATTTTTCCCTAAAAAATCCTGAATGTACGGAAATCCTGGAGTTTTTCAAAGGTAAATTGTTATGGAAAATCCATGTCGTCCATAGGTGGGGTTATGAACTATAACTGGAATGTCTTTTTTTACTAAGACCACCTCAAACCCTTTTTGACAGAAAAATTGACAACTGACTTGAAAAATATTTCAGGCTGACTTAGCAGCTTAGGTCTTATTGTTTATGTTATGTTTAGGCCGAGATCACAAATAACTTGTGTTCGCGTCATCTGACGACTTATAATTTTAGTTATAAATTTCCGACACTTTCGAGTCGGAAGTCGGAAAAACGACGGATTTTTTACGTGACCATCTGAGTTATGAAAAAATGTATGGGTAGCTCTCCTCCATTTGAATATTTTCTCATAATGTCAACTGACCGACTCATATTTTGGAACTGAAAATGACGCGAAACACATTTGTGATCTTGGCCTTATCTTACGAAATCTGCAAATCTGAGCCTTCATGTGCTTCTTAATTATTATGCTTATAAAAGAAAAATGCATGTACTCTCCTTACATCTTGTAAAATTTCACAACAAATTATAGTTATAATATGTATCAAAACATTGTAATCTCACCAAATTTATCACAGTCAAAGTAAATAGAATCAGTGTCATCATTTTCGTCCAAAAATTCAGGAATGCTTGCAAACTCATCTTGTAACTTGAAAACTTCCACCAGATCTTCCACATTTGTACTATCATAATGGCTTGTTACATAAGCTAAAAAGGCAATATGATGTGTACATTAAGCAAATACATTATGTATAAAACACAATGCCAACAATGTAATAATACAACTCTCAGGCCGACACCTCCTTGCTCGTTTCTTTTATTATTTACCCTCTGGAAATCAGGGAATCAGAACATTGAAGAAAGTATTTTTCCAGGCTACAATTTTAGGCACATCCCGGCTAAAAGAACACCGACTTTCACTGGGGGGGGGGGGTACGATAAAAATGCAAAATACGCGTCGTTGGGCTTTAGGGTCTAGCTAAAGGTCCACCCATATACAACTTAATAATAATAATACAACCAGTCAGTTCCCAATAATGCTCGAGCCCTGGAAGAATCACTTCTGTCAAGCACCCTTCTCCCCTCCAGTTCGTACGTACTATTTTGGTGGTCCCAAACTGCAAATCTAAAACACTTACATTCAAAAACATCACCCAAATCTGGTAGATTTGACGCATCGTCATCATTGTATGATTCTTCTTCGACTGACGCTGACGTACTGCATTCGTCTACCATCTCTACATCACTCTGGAGCTCAAAATCATTCGAGTGATCTTGAACAGGATCTACGTGAACATCATCGACGTCTGTTACATCAATGCAGTCATGAAAGACTTCATTAGTGTCAGTTAAAAATAATTCCCTTTTCCTGTAATATGTGGAACGCGACCTACCGGCCTGACCAGACGCCATTACTGAAACGAAAAATGGCGCCTGAGCTGTCTTGTCAATCAAATAATTCGAATGTTTGACGTTCGAATCAATAATTCGAATTTCGAATAAATTGACGTTCGAAAATGTTTTTTAAAATTTAAAGTCACCCATTTTTTTTTTTGAAATCGGACGCAACTGGTCAAGTTTTTTGCTATTCTTGGTCAATTACTTTGTTAAAGTTGTGAATAAAATTCATCATGGTTCGTACACAAAGAGAAAGGAAACCCTCAGCCAAACTCGCTGACAATATCGGTAAGATGATTGTAATTTTAAATCGCTCATATCTACTGAAGAGCTAATAATTTTTCGACTTTTGATCCGGTGAAATAGATTTGTTAAATCTGGTCTTCGCGAAAAGGCACAGATTTTTCCTTTAACATGGTCAGCACTAAATAATAGATTAATTCTTTTAGGAGAGGACACTGGGCCATTGCTCAAAATTTTGTACACCATCGAGGAGAGTAATGGTAAAAGGATGCAGCAGACACTACCCTTTTCAAGGCTGAAGCCAAAATGCTTAGTTACCGGCGAGGAGCTACATTCAGAAAATTTGGTTGAACTGCGCCACTACAACTTTTTATACCCCCACACCGACCAATATTATGAAGCCATCCTTATGGAAATTAAGAAGAGAAAAAGAACGATAACAGGTTGATTGAACATCATATTTATTTCATTATTTATTTCGAGGCAATTTCTTAAAGCAGTACAAATCATTGTTTGAATAACTAAGTTCAGTTTTTGAAGGGAGTTGTTTTTAAGTGTTTCAAAAATACTGTGGACACTTTACCTCCCAATCAAAAATATATACACCGTTGTAAAGATGTTTTCAAGGAGAATTAAGTAATGAATTAAAAAAAAAATTAGATTGGAAATGAAGATGAAAAAAAATTATTTTCTTTAAAATTTCATGAGTTTTAAGAATATTTAAACCTTGTTGGTTTCAAACCTTGTTGATTTCAAACCTGTGTTCAGATTTTCGTATCTATCTTTAAAAAAAATTACACTGTCAAGTAGGTCATTTGTACTTGAAATAAACATACTTCAAAGGGCTGTAACTTTATTCAACCATACAGTAAAAAATGGTTTTGAACCAATAGAAAAAAATTTAATTTTATCTTGTTTTGCATTTTCAAAAAATTGAAACCTATTCCATCTTTCTCCTCACAAATACCTTTCCAACGGTGTATAGCTTTAATATATAGCATCAAAAAATGCTGAGACCATCATAGGTAAAATGTTTACTGTTGAGACGAACGAAGGTCTTTCCATACGAATAAACAGATATGTTGAGGCCGTTTATCCTGAAAATAAAAAATAAAGAAACTATTATCATAAGAGCTTTGAAAATCTCAGAAAGACAAAATCGGATAAAAATATCAAAAAATACTCTTGACAATCCGTAAAATATTTTACCTAACCAATTTAATTTCCAGGTCTCATAAGCACTTTATTTCATAATCAATAAATCAAATACAAATACCTCTTCCAATTTCAGAAGATATTCCAATTTCGGAAGATAGTCTTGAGATGCTCAACGAATCCGATGTTGCTGCAAGTCATAATCCAAGACAAGAAGGTATCCTATAAATAATTTAAAGATATGTATAAGAACAGGAAGTAGACTTCTCATGCCAGTTCCAGGAAGAGGCTTCTTCTATGATGATACAGTGGAATTTTGGCCTAATGTTGAACGATGGGAATTTACTAATATTAATTCCAATTGAAGCAAAGCTTTTCAAAGATGTATGGAGATTAAATTGACTTTATAACTATTTAGATACTTTCGTCTAGCTTTAATCAGTTGCAGATAATTGTAGGCATTTCTGGTACTAAATTTCAGTAAAACTGTATATTTCAGGAAAGACAACCAAACCAAAGAAAAAGAAGCAAAAGTGCAATAGTGGTAATTTTTTTTCCCCAATTTTTTTGAACGAATTAAGACAAATCAATTGAAGCTGAAGGAATTGTTTAAAAGATACAATACTACCAAATTTTTCGGACTGTTCTGCGAAATGCCCCCCCTCGATCAATACAGACTTGTTACTTAACCTTGGATAAATTTCCCAGAATAGCGCTCACCAATCAGTCAATATTGTATTAGTTTAACATACTTCTATTACCTCTATCTCTAGATGAATTCAAACAACAAGTCGATGGAAGAAAGAAGCAAGCTGGCATTGAAGTAGAAAATCTCACCAATGAACCAGGTTCCATCAATTTGTTTCCTTTAAATAAAAATGAAATTATTTCTGTTAAGTACACAATAAATGTCTAATTGTGCTAGCACCTTATACTTTAATGGGATAAATTTTTTTTGGAATTAAATTTTGCGGTTAAACTCATCAGCAAAGTTTTAAAACATTTTTTAATGTAAGTTTTTGACATGTTTTGACTTATTTGAAAACAACTCGCAGATAACACCTTTTGTAGATAACACCCACATAATTTGATCCTTATAAAGTAGAAGGATTGGCAAGAAAATTTTTATCAATTTTTTTTAACAGGTGACGTTGAAGCCATAACAGCTCAAAAGCAAAAAGGTACATGAAGAATTCCTACGTTATGATCATTAAGAACTTAAGTCTCTGTGCAAGTATTTTAGTATTTGTGCAAGAAAATGGTAAATTCTCTATCCCCATCCCATTCATTACTTTTTCTTAAATCTTAGCCAAAGACAACCAAACCAAGCAGGCAAAGGCAAAAACAACGAAGATCCTTGCACAAGAAATTCTGGAAAATAAAGGTATAATTAATTTATCAGAGGTTAGAAAGTAAATCTATACTAAATATCTCAAATTGATTCAAATATTATAATTAATATTTAATTAATACAAAGAAAACCTCATTAGCCATTTTATACAACTTATTTGAAATTTCACATTTTTGAAACAGTTTTCTTTTTCTACAGAAGCATCAATCAAAATAAATCTAAGTGGAGATTTGTTAGATAAATTTGTTGACATGGACGACATTAACTATCAAGTTAATGACATGAATGATTCTGAAGGTAACTTTTGATATTTGAATGAAATAATACTGCACGCACCCCTCGGATTTTTTGTTTTGGTGTAATTTGGATGTTTGACACAAACTTTTTACATTATGTAGCTCACCAGTACAATATAATTGGAGAACAAGAACATGATGATGATTTCAATATAAAATCAATTTAAAATGTTGAAAGTTAACTTAATGAAATAAACTATTTTCACAGACTTTGAAATAACCAAAAGCAATGCAGACCAACAGCAAAACACGAAATTTCAACCACCTAAACAGTACCAGCCATCATATCAACATTCCCAATTCAATATTTCACCACTACAAGAATTGACACCACCACCAAAACTAGTACAACAGCCACAAATAGATAAACAAACAACTTTCAGACCTAACCAAATAACTTTCAGACCTAACCAAGCAACTCCACCCTTCCGAAATCACCAGGAATATACTGAAGCTCAGAGTAAGATGTTATTATAATTCTTTCACATTCATATTCACATTTATTTCAGCATAATCAACAATAGCAAAACACTGTCCTGATATGAAATTTAGAAGCAATTAAAAAGATCCAACAGAACTTAACAGGAACATCCCATTGTTCAAAAGAAGAGTTACAAAATTGATGCTATTCAAACCGATATATTTTCATAGAGAAAATCGTCTCAGATCAGAATATATGTTGGCATTGAATACTGAAGTGCTTTAATTTGTGTACATGGTGTTTTTATTCACTCAAAATTTTCAATATATCAATTATATTTTTTATTTTAGGAAGCAGGGATCTTTCGCCAGCTCCTCTCAAACTACCAAATTCTGATTCTGTTCAAGGTATGTTAAAGTTTTCTTTCAAAAAAAAAGCTTTTGAGGTAAATACTTATCCAACCAAAACTTTTCAATGTGGGAGTGTTTTTTGAGACCCTTAACTCTTAATTGATTTAAATGTTGTCAAAATAGTCAGTGATATAAGTTATTTCACTTTTCAGAAAGATCACCTGTTTATCACCATATGGAAGCAAAAAAAGGTATGTATCATCAAAAAGCTTGACTTGTAAAAATCATTGTTAAGAATGTAACAAAAGTATCCATAAAGGCTTTACTGTTTCTTTAAAATTTGCCTAAACTAAATCCATTACCATCAATTTTCCTTTGCCATTTCAAGCCTCGAAATAAAATTATAATTTTTGGGTCGGACAATGTCTGATGCCCAACTGTTATTTTGAGCCCTTCCATTTACTTATTTACAAAAAATATATTCTTAACTCGTTTCTTTAACAGTGTCTTGTAGCAAATGTCTTGCAACAAACAAGGAGTTGAGAGAGTTGAAAGAAAAACTTAAACAGAAAGGTAACTTTGACTTTAGACAGAGTGACAGTACATCAAAGGAAGATAAGTGCCATTTCCTTTGACCACCAAATTAAATTTTTCAAGTTAACTGCCAAATTAAATTCCCTCTGAAAAAACTTTTTAAGCCATCTGCCAAATTAAATTCCTGTCAAAATGTCTCCTTTATGTACTCAAAATAGTTTTTTACGTAACCAAACAAGACACAAGGAGATATAGTAGAGATGACATTCAGAATTGCTTCCAAATTAATATGTTAAAAAAATAATAAAATTCCTTACTTTTTGATGAAAATATTCCATATTCCATTGATTAGATAAACAATTGAATTGCATTAAGAAGTTGGTTCCTGATATCCTGACATCACTTGCAGAAATTACGCACCATGCAGAAAGTGACAACCCAGTGAGTTAAAATCTAAATTAAAGAAATTTTTTGTACAAATGAAATACATTAAGCAGTTATTGGGACAAAGTTGAATCTAATGCATTATCTATTCTCGGCAATATGACGAGACTGCATCCATTTAAATATTTCGTTTTCAAAACCTAATTCCAATTTATATTTATAAGCTCATAAATCTGGTTTCTTGGTAGTTTTTTATTCACTATTTATGCGCGTCGGATAATAATTTCATATATTTTACAGTAAATATTAAATTTGTCAAAATTATGTAAAATGGCTTGAAATTTTACAAATGCTTTCTAGCCTCTGTTATACCCTGCTTCTTTGGCACTGTATCACATAAAAGTGGAAAATTGTATATAGTTGACAATGTCAATTTAATTTCAGTATGTTGAAGTTAGTCAAGAATCAGACCATGGACATGAAGAACTGCCCGATTCTAATTTGGTATGATAATGTTTATTATCAGTATTAAACCAAATGTCCTGTTTTTGCACTTATTTCATTAAGTATTGTATTCTAATGTTTTAATGGTCATATGTGAAAGGTCTTTAAAAATCAGATGAGAAAGGTTAAACATTTAGGAATTATTTCATTTTTCCTAGTATTCCAATAAGACGTCAACGCCAAGACCTAGTGTGGTAAACAAGCCAAAAATGATCCGAAAAACAACCCCCTCGGTAGTAGAGGTAAGAGAACATTGTAGAACTTTGTTAACTCTATTAATTCAAAAAGGAGCCAATATAAACAAGCAGTAAAAATCCATAAAAATTAGGCCAAGGTTTTCTATTTCAATGAAATCAGGCGCTAAGATCAAATCATTTCAGCACCTAAAAACTTATTTTATAGCAGCCTGCATATTCCGCTCCAAAGCAACTTTCTTCTAAAAGTCCCCAGTCAATAGGGGCAAAGGTAAGTTATTTATTCACTTTTCAATCAAAAATGAAAATAGTACATCCCTATACCTTAAGTGGATTAATTTTTGCAATTTTCATGTGGCCATTTTTCATTTTTATGTTGATTTGCAAAAATAATAAGTTCATGCGTATTTTCCAATTGTACAAGTAAAATGCTAAAATCTTGCTTAAGCTGAAGTGTCAAATTACCATTTTTAAACAATTTTGCGTACAAAAATTTAATGCTGAGGAAATTCCTGATGCTTTAATAAATCAACACTTATTTTCTATTACAGTTTAAACAATTGAATGAATTTGCTCCACACATTATTTTGACACCAGATGACATGAAAAGGTTACAGATCCAGTCTTCGAACCTTACTAAATGGCGACCTTTCCTCAATGAAATTCTGGACATCCTATTCACCAAAGAAGAATTAGCAAGGTAAATTTCTTGATTTTCAGTTTAGTCATTGGACATATTAATTTATTTCCTCAAAAGTGTGAAAACATAAAATACTTTTTTATTTTATAAAGCCACAATCACAAATAAATTACAGCCTCCATCCACCGAGGAAAAAAATCTGCGGTATAATTCTACTTAATTAAATTGTAGAAAGAAAAAAGCCTCGGGATGAAGATAATAAAACTAAATTTAGATCAGGCGCTATTGGTTAGGTTTGTTTAGGCGGCAATCACAAATATCTTCATTTCGCGTCCTCGTTGAGTCTAAAAAGTGAGTTGGTTGGTCGGTCG
Organism: Clytia hemisphaerica; assembly: GCF_902728285.1. Lineage (NCBI taxonomy): Eukaryota > Metazoa > Cnidaria > Hydrozoa > Leptothecata > Clytiidae > Clytia > Clytia hemisphaerica. Next base: position 46,839 of record NW_027103274.1, read on the forward strand.
GTCGTAAAAATTTACGAGTTTCCATTTTGGAGGAAACTGCCAGCCAGCCAGCAGCCAAATCAACTGCGTGTGATGGGTGGTTAAACCCAGACCTTTGAACACTGTGACCTCCGACCCCAAAATGGTGCATGTAATGATAAAAAAAGTCAAAATGCTGCGAATGCGCTAGAAATTGTTTGCAAGAAATCGGCAATAATAATTTTTTGAACGAAGGAAAGGTCATTGACAGAAAAAGTCCGACAAATTTACCGCCTCATCGACTCAATTCTACTAAACCAGACGTAATCAATCGAACAGTTCAATTACCGAGCTAATCGAACTTTGTCGAACTTAATCGAACGACAAAAGTTCGATTAAATTCTTTAATCGAACTTTTCAAAAGTTGCTAAAATTGTGAGTATTCGATTAAGTTCGACAAAACATATTAAGTTTGACAAAGTTTGACAACGAGAAATGTTCGACAAATTCGACAATAAAAAAATGACCTCCTTTGGGTACCACTGTGGACGGCCCCTTTGTATTTTGAGAAATTTGTGAGTATTCGATTAAAAATACCGTTCGATTGGTTCGGTTAATTACGTCTGGACTAAATATTTGAGAGTCAGTCGGGGGACTCAAAACGAAGATATTTGTGATTGCCGCTGTTTTTTTAATTCGTAAAAATGAAATGTCAAATTATAAGGACTCACATAATTTATTTGGACCCAGGAGATACCCACGTAGTTGTTTAGGACCCACAAATTTTTTTTTGGACCCACGTAGTATATTTCTGCACCCACGAAATACCCAAGGAAATTTTTTTTGGACCCACAAAGCCACGAGAACCACAATGGCTTGAGACCCACCGGCAAGGGCACGAACCAAGAGACCCACGAGGGCACGCAAATAATAACACTCGAACACAAGTTATTTGTGATTGCGATGTAATGCAATGATAAGATTTCTAAGTTTTTACAATGAAAACTCTCACAATAGGTCATGTGCAATGGGGTCCATGGATAGAAAGACTGGTAATCAAAGACCTCCACTCAACCCCACGCTAATAGCTGATTTGAAAAGTAAGTTAAATTTTTATGATGATGCTTCAGACAACTTTAGGCTTACGATATTGAGTTTTATAGAGAAATGAGAAGCTGAAATCATTTACTGTAAGTCATTCAGATTTAATGATTTTTTGTGCTGGAGGAGGTCTGCTTAAGTAATCGATGGAGATGGTCAATGTCAGGTAAATCCAATTTCATAAGAAAATTTACCTCGAGGTTTAGCTGGTTGTGCCATTCTTGTTTCACAGATTATGCAAAAATGAAGTGGCCTTACATCCCACCAGCAACTAAAGGTGAGAAAGCCAATGGATGTAGAGATGAGGACATCAATCGTGTCATAAACTTGAAATGTGGATCAGCACGTAAACCTCCGGCATCAGGTATGCTCCTTTAGAAGTTGTTGATTGTAATGATAATCGTGGAATTAATGTACTCCATTTTGTTGAACTTCTGCGTCTTGAGCTCCCGAAAAGAAAGATTCGACTTTGAGATCACGTTTAAGAGGTAGACTGGGTCGATATAAACATTCTATTTTGATTATTTTACGGAATGATTCACTCTGGAGAATAACTCGCTTTCTTAGCGCGATTCTGTAAAGTACACAAATCAACAAAAATTGAAACGCCCGTTGCCGCCTAAACGCCCTTCAAGAAAGATAAATCTAAAGCAGCGACGATGCGCTAGAAAGTGCGCCGCGCTAGAAGAACGTGTACAGTAGGTAGAACGTTGACCGTGACGGGTACCTCTTCTTTATTTTGCAGAAAAACCGGCAAGGAGGAGACCTAAAAAGGAACTTATAGAAATACAAACGACAAACAACGAGGAAAGTCAGTAAATTATATTTATTTTTTCAACATAACCTTTTCTATGCTGTTTATATATGTTATAACTTTTACCTTGTACCTCATTTTATTTATGTCACCTGATTTTCAAGCTTCAGAATACAAGTAACAAAATGTAATTTCAAATAAAAAGCTTGATTTTCTTTCCCAGTTTCCAAACTTTTATGAGCATTTTGTGTACATTCGAGCTGACGAACATCATTCGTATACATTCGAACATTGCAGACTTGCCAAGTATGCCTGAGTATGCCATTATTTTCAACTCGCAAATCTGCTCAAGTCTGATATCCAAGTAGCAATCATATTGATTTTGGCATACTTGACCACAAGTATGCATTTTTTGTTGCAGACTTTCAAGTATGATTTGTCTCAAATGCAGACTTGATCAGACTTGGCCAGACTTAAATCAAGTCTGCCTAAAAAATACCGAGTCTGCCGAAATCGAGTATGCAAGTCTGCCAAAATCAAGTATGCAAGTCTGCATCCTCAAGTATGCACGTATGCATACTAAATCAAGTCTGAAACTTTGAGTATGCATTTGAGACAAATCATACTTCATTTCTCATACTTGATGCAGACTTCTGCATACTTCAGTTATTTTCTTAAGGGCTGGCATGTCATCTTGCTCAGAGTGACTTCAATAAATGTCATTTAACTAATACATTTTTCCAAATAGTATTTCCTTTCAATAAATAAAAGCAAACAAAGATTTAGAAACATTAAACTAAAATGGCCATATCGGTTAGACGCAACCGATATGGACGCTGACATGTCATTCTGCTCAAAGTGACTTCAATAAATGTAATTTAACTAAAACATTCTTCCAAGTAGTATTTCTTTTCAATAAAAACAAGCAAACAACGATTTTCTACGTTAAACTAAAATGACTATATCGGTTAGACGCAACTGATATGGACACTGACATATCATCCAGCTCAGAGTGACTTCAATGAATGTAATTTAACTAAAACATTATTCCAAGTAGTATTTCTTCTCAATAAAAATAAGCAAACAAATGTTTAGAAACATTAAACTAAAATGGCCATATCGGTTAGACGCAACCGATATGGACACTGGTATGTCATCCAGCTTAGAGTGACTACAATAAATGTAATTTAAGTAAAACATTCTTCCAAGTAGTATTTCTTTTCAATAAAATCAAGCAAAAAAAGATTTGGTACATTAAACTAAAATGTGTCCTGCCAAGCGATTTCCATACAGCAAAAACACACACCGGTTTTGACTCGCAACGCACCGGTTGAGATCGGTTTTTCCCGACTTAAACCGGTTTAAAACGGTTGAGAAATCGATGTCAAAGTTTCTAAAATTGAGTATCTCGAGCTTGTTGATTTTTACATACAAACCGGTACAAAACGGTTTGAAAAGCGGTTTTGGAACCGTGTCAACCCGGTTTACGGAGCCGACAAAATAAATTTAAGATTTAATCAGTAGCAAAAACTGTAAATTGTTTCAAAGTTTTAGTCCGTTATTTTTACCACCACTGGCTAAAAAAATCCGTCCGGGTCTGTGAGAAGGGGGTGTCTTTAAAAAGATCGATAGTGATACAGGGGGCACATTGAACAATATTAATTAAATATACAAAAGTTGTTTATCAAAACGCTTTATTAAACAACTACATTCCTCTCTCTTTGAGATTCAAAAGAGAAGATAAATGTCTAGACTTGTAAAATGTAAAAGGAATTTTACTCGTTACTAAAGATAACAAGTGCAATGAACCGAACATTTGTTATGACGTAATAACCAGAGAGAAAGAAAAATTACTCAGCAACAATTAACGAAGAGATTTTCTCTTCAGCAAAAAGGCAAGCAAATAAGGGAGTTTCTTCTTTTATGATGCCAGAGAGAAAAGCGTGGAAAGATTTAGCTGGGAGACCCGAAACACTCCCATCCTGTTAAACTTGCATAAAAAATATATTTACAAAAAATAGATTTGTATGGAGGGGCTTTGTTTACTTTTTTTTAATAAACGCATGCGCTGTATATTATTTTGGAACTGCCGGTAGCCGAAATCTATTGCAAAACCGGTGCTCTTCTCTTCCAAACCGGTAGCAACCGGTTCTGATTGACTGAGATTTCAGATTTTTTGGAAACCGGTTTAGATCGGTTTGAACCGGTTGCACGAACGATCGGCACCGGTGCGAACCGGTGTGAACCGGTGCAAAGATCGGTTTTTCGATAACCGGTTTAAATCGGGTGTTATGGAAATCGCTTGGCAGGACACAAATGACTATATTGGTTAGACGCAACTGATATGGACACTGACATATCATCCAGCTCAGAGTGACTTCAATGAATGTAATTTAACTAAAACATTCTTCCAAGTAGTATTTCTTTTCAATAAAAACAAGCAAACAAAGATTTAGAAACATTCAACTAAAATGGCCATATCTGTTAGACGCAACCGATATGGACGCTGGTATGTCATCCTGCTCAGAGTGACTTCAATAAATGTAATTTAACTAAAACATTCTTCCAAGTAGTATTTCTTTTCAATAAAATCAAGCAAACAAAGATTTGGTACATTAAACTAAAATGACTATATCGGTTAGACGCAACTGATATGGACACTGACATATCATCCAGCTCAGAGTGACTTCAATGAATGTAATTTAACTAAAACATTCTTCCAAGTAGTATTTCTTCTCAATAAAAATAAGCAAACAAATGTTTAGAAACATTAAACTAAAATGGCCATATCGGTTAGACGCAACCGATATGGACACTGGTATGTCATCCAGCTTAGAGTGACTTCAATAAATGTAATTTAAGTAAAACATTCTTCCAAGTAGTATTTCTTTTCAATAAAATCAAGCAAAAAAAGATTTGGTACATTAAACTAAAATGTGTCCTGCCAAGCGATTTCCATACAGCAAAAACACACACCGGTTTTGACTCGCAACGCACCGGTTGAGATCGGTTTTTCCCGACTTAAACCGGTTTAAAACGGTTGAGAAATCGATGTCAAAGTTTCTAAAATTGAGTATCTCGAGCTTGTTGATTTTTACATACAAACCGGTACAAAACGGTTTGAAAAGCGGTTTTGGAACCGTGTCAACCCGGTTTACGGAGCCGACAAAATAAATTTAAGATTTAATCAGTAGCAAAAACTGTAAATTGTTTCAAAGTTTTAGTCCGTTATTTTTACCACCACTGGCTAAAAAAATCCCACCGGGTCTGTGAGAAGGGGGTGTCTTTAAAAAGATCGATAGTGATACAGGGGGCACATTGAACAATATTAATTAAATATACAAAAGTTGTTTATCAAAACGCTTTATTAAACAACTACATTCCTCTCTCTTTGAGATTCAAAAGAGAAGATAAATGTGTAGACTTGTAAAATGTAAAAGGAATTTTACTCGTTACTAAAGATAACAAGTGCAATGAACCGAACATTTGTTATGACGTAATAACCAGAGAGGAAGAAAAATTACTCAGCAACAATTAACGAAGAGATTTTCTCTTCAGCAAAAAGGCAAGCAAATAAGGGAGTTTCTTCTTTTATGATGCCAGAGAGAAAAGCGTGGAAAGATTTAGCTGGGAGACCCGAAACACTCCCATCCTGTTAAACTTGCATAAAAAATATATTTACAAAAAATAGATTTGTATGGAGGGGCTTTGTTTACTTTTTTTTAATAAACGCATGCGCAGTATATTAATTTGGAACTGCCGGCAGCCGAAATCTATTGCAAAACTGGTGCTCTTCTCTTCCAAACCGGTAGCATCCGGTTCTGATTGACTGAGATTTCAGATTTTTTGGAAACCGGTTTAGATCGGTTTGAACCGGTTGCACGAACGATCGGCACCGGTGCGAACCGGTGTGAACCGGTGCAAAGATCGGTTTTTCGATAACCGGTTTAAATCGGGTGTTATGGAAATCGCTTGGCAGGACACAAATGACTATATTGGTTAGACGCAACTGATATGGACACTGACATATCATTCAGCTCAGAGTGACTTCAATGAATGTAATTTAACTAAAACATTCTTCCAAGTAGTATTTCTTTTCAATAAAAACAAGCAAACAAAGATTTAGAAACATTCAACTAAAATGGCCATATCTGTTAGACGCAACCGATATGGACGCTGGTATGTCATCCTGCTCAGAGTGACTTCAATAAATGTAATTTAACTAAAACATTCTTCCAAGTAGTATTTCTTTTCAATAAAATCAAGCAAACAAAGATTTGGTACATTAAACTAAAATGACTATATCGGTTAGACGCAACTGATATGGACACTGACATATCATCCAGCTCAGAGTGACTTCAATGAATGTAATTTAACTAAAACATTCTTCCAAGTAGTATTTCTTCTCAATAAAAATAAGCAAACAAATGTTTAGAAACATTAAACTGAAATGGCCATATCGATTAGACACAACCGATATGGACACTGGCATGTCATCCAGCTTAGAGTGACTTCAATGAATGTAATTTAACTAAAACATTCTTCCAAGTAGTATTTCTTTTCAATAAAAACAAGCAAACAAAGATTTAGAAACATTAAACTAAAATGGCCGTATCGGTTAGACGCAACCGATATGGACGCTGACATGTCATCCAACTCAGAGTGAGATGTTTGAATGCGATTTGACTGAATTATTCTTCCCAGAAGTATTTATTTTGAATTAAAACAAGCAAACAAAGATTTGGTATATTAAACTAAAATGGCCGTATCAGTTAGACGCAACCGATATGGACGCTGACATGTCATCCAACTCAGAGTGACATGTATGAATATAATTTGACTGAATTATTCTTCCCAGAAGTATTTATTTTGAATAAAAAGAAGCAAACAAAGATTTAGAAACATTAAACTAAAATGGCCATATCGGTTAGACGCAACCGATATGGACACTGACATGTCATCCAATTCAGAGTGACATCAATAAATGTAATTTAACTAAAACGTTCTTCCAAATAGTACTTCTTTTCAATAAAAACAAGCAAACAAAGATTTGGTACATTAAACTAAAATGACTATATCGGTTAGACGCAACTGATATGGACACTGACATATCATCCAGCTCAGAGTGACTTCAATGAATGTAATTTAACTAAAACATTCTTCCAAGTAGTATTTCTTCTCAATAAAAATAAGCAAACAAATGTTTAGAAACATTAAACTGAAATGGCCATATCCATTAGACACAACCGATATGGACACTGGCATGTCATCCAGCTTAGAGTGACTTCAATGAATGTAATTTAACTAAAAGTATTTCTTTTCAATAAAAACAAGCAAACAAATGTTTAGAAACATTAAACTAAATTGGTCATATCGGTTAGACGCAACCGATATGGACACTGGCATGACATCCAGCTTAGAATGACTTCAATGAATGTAATTTAAGTCAAACATTCTTCCAAGTAGTATGTCTTTTCAATAAACACAAGCAAATCAAGATTTAGAAAAATTAAACTAAAATGGCCGTATCAGTTAGACGCAACCGATATGGACGCTGACATGTCATCCAACTCAGAGTGACATGTATGAATGTAATTTGACTGAATTATTCTTCTCAGAAGTATTTATTTTGAATAAAAACAAGCAAACAAAGATTTAGAAACATTAAACTAAAATGGCCATATCGGTTAGACGCAACCGATATGGACACTGACATGTCATCCAATTCAGAATGACATCAATAAATGTAATTTAACTAAAACGTTCTTCCAAATAGTACTTCTTTTCAATAAAAACAAGCAAACAAAAATTTGGTATGTTAAACTAAAATTGTCATAACGGTTAGACGCAACCAATATGGACAATGGCATGTCATCCTGCTCAGAGTGACTTCAATAAATGTAATTTAACTAAAACATTCTTCCAAGTAGTATTTCTTTTCAATAAAATCAAGCAAACAAAGATTTGGTACATTAAACTAAAATGACTATATCGGTTAGACGCAACTGATATGGACACTGACATATCATCCAGCTCAGAGTGACTTCAATGAATGTAATTTAACTAAAACATTCTTCCAAGTAGTATTTCTTCTCAATAAAAATAAGCAAACAAAGATTTAGAAGCATTAAACTAAAATGGCCATATCGGTTAGCTGCAACCGATATGGACACTGGCATGTCATCCAGCTTAGAGTGACTTCAATGAATGTAATTTAACTAAAACATTCTTCCAAGTAGTATTTCTTTTCAATAAAAACAAGCAAACAAAGATTTAGAAAAATTAAACTAAAATGACACGCAGCTGATATGGACACGGACATATCATCCAGCTCAGAGTGACATCAATAAATGTAATTTAACTAAAACATTCTTCCAAATAGTACTTCTTTTCCATAAAAACAAGCAAACAAAAATTTGGTATATTAAATTAAAATTGTCATATTGGTTAGACAAAACCGATATGGACACTGGCATGTGATTCAGCTCAGAGTGACTTCAATGAATGTAATTTAAGTAAAACATTCTTCCAAATAGTATTTCTTTTCAATAAAAACAAGCAAACAAAGATTTAGAAACATTAAGCTAAAATGGCCATATCGGTTAGACGCAACTGATATGGACGCTGACATGTCATCCAACTCAGAGTGACATCAATAACTGTAATTTAACTAAAACATTCTTCCAAATAGTATTTATTTTCAATAAAAATTAGCAAACAAAGATTTAGAAACATTAAACTAAAATGGCCATATCAGTTAGATGCAACCGATATGGACGCTGCCATGTCACCCAACTCAGAGTGACATCAATGAATGTAAATTAACTAAAACATTCTTCCAAGTAGTATTTCTTTTCAATAAAATCAAGCAAACAAAGATTTAGAAACATTAAATTAAAATGGCCATATCGGCTAGACGCAACCGATATGGACACTGGCATGTCATCCAGCTTAGAGTGACTTCAATGAATGTGATTTAACTAAAACATTCTTCCAAGTAGTATTTCTTTTCAATACAAACAAGCAAACAAAGATTTAGAAACATTAAACTAAAATGGCCATATTTGTTAGACGCAACCGATATGGACGCTGGCATGTCATCTTGCTCAGAGTGACTTCAATAAATGTCATTTAACTAATACATTTTTCCAAATAGTATTTCCTTTCAATAAATAAAAGCAAACAAAGATTTAGAAACATTAAACTAAAATGGCCATATCGGTTAGACGCAACCGATATGGACGCTGACATGTCATTCTGCTCAAAGTGACTTCAATAAATGTAATTTAACTAAAACATTATTCCAAGTAGTATTTCTTTTCAATAAAAACAAGCAAACAACGATTTTCTACGTTAAACTAAAATGACTATATCGGTTAGACGCAACTGATATGGACACTGACATATCATCCAGCTCAGAGTGACTTCAATGAATGTAATTTAACTAAAACATTATTCCAAGTAGTATTTCTTCTCAATAAAAATAAGCAAACAAATGTTTAGAAACATTAAACTAAAATGGCCATATCGGTTAGACGCAACCGATATGGACACTGGTATGTCATCCAGCTTAGAGTGACTTCAATAAATGTAATTTAAGTAAAACATTCTTCCAAGTAGTATTTCTTTTCAATAAAATCAAGCAAAAAAAGATTTGGTACATTAAACTAAAATGTGTCCTGCCAAGCGATTTCCATACAGCAAAAACACACACCGGTTTTGACTCGCAACGCACCGGTTGAGATCGGTTTTCCCGACTTAAACCGGTTTAAACGGTTGAGAAATCGATGTCAAAGTTTCTAAAATTGAGTATCTCGAGCTTGTTGATTTTTACATACAAACCGGTACAAAACGGTTTGAAAAGCGGTTTTGGAACCGTGTCAACCCGGTTTACGGAGCCGACAAAATAAATTTAAGATAGCATTTAGCAAAAACTGTAAATTGTTTCAAAGTTTTAGTCCGTTATTTTTACCACCACTGGCTAAAAAAATCCGTCCGGGTCTGTGAGAAGGGGGTGTCTTTAAAAAGATCGATAGTGATACAGGGGGCACATTGAACAATATTAATTAAATATACAAAAGTTGTTTATCAAAACGCTTTATTAAACAACTACATTCCTCTCTCTTTGAGATTCAAAGAGAAGATAAATGTGTAGACTTGTAAAATGTAAAAGGAATTTTACTCGTTACTAAAGATAACAAGTGCAATGAACCGAACATTTGTTATGACGTAATAACCAGAGAGAAAGAAAAATTACTCAGCAACAATTAACGAAGAGATTTTCTCTTCAGCAAAAAGGCAAGCAAATAAGGGAGTTTCTTCTTTTATGCTGCCAGAGAGAAAAGCGTGGAAAGATTTAGCTGGGAGACCCGAAACACTCCCATACTGTTAAACTTGCATAAAAAATATATTTACAAAAAATAGATTTGTATGGAGGGGCTTTGTTTACTTTTTTTTAATAAACGCATGCGCAGTATATTATTTTGGAACTGCCGGTAGCCGAAATCTATTGCAAAACCGGTGCTCTTCTCTTCCAAACCGGTAGCAACCGGTTCTGATTGACTGAGATTTCAGATTTTTTGGAAACCGGTTTAGATCGGTTTGAACCGGTTGCACGAACGATCGGCACCGGTGCGAACCGGTGTGAACCGGTGCAAAGATCAGTTTTTCGATAACCGGTTTAAATCGGGTGTTATGGAAATCGCTTGGCAGGACACAGTGTCCTGCCAAGCGATTTCCATACAGCAAAAACACACACCGGTTTTGACTCGCAACGCACCGGTTGAGATCGGTTTTTCCCGACTTAAACCGGTTTAAAACGGTTGAGAAATCGATGTCAAAGTTTCTAAAATTGAGTATCTCGAGCTTGTTGATTTTTACATACAAACCGGTACAAAACGGTTTGAAAAGCGGTTTTGGAACTGTGTCAACCCGGTTTACGGAGCCGACAAAATAAATTTAAGATTTAATCAGTAGCAAAAACTGTAAATTGTTTCAAAGTTTTAGTCCGTTATTTTTACCACCACTGGCTAAAAAAATCCCACCGGGTCTGTGAGAAGGGGGTGTCTTTAAAAAGATCGATAGTGATACAGGGGGCACATTGAACAATATTAATTAAATATACAAAAGTTGTTTATTAAAACGCTTTATTAAACAACTACATTCCTCTCTCTTTGAGATTCAAAAGAGAAGATAAATGTCTAGACTTGTAAAATGTAAAAGGAATTTTACTCGTTACTAAAGATAACAAGTGCAATGAACCGAACATTTGTTATGACGTAATAACCAGAGAGGAAGAAAAATTACTCAGCAACAATTAACGAAGAGATTTTCTCTTCAGCAAAAAGGCAAGCAAATAAGGGAGTTTCTTCTTTTATGATGCCAGAGAGAAAAGCGTGGAAAGATTTAGCTGGGAGACCCGAAACACTCCCATCCTGTTAAACTTGCATAAAAAATATATTTACAAAAAATAGATTTGTATGGAGGGGCTTTGTTTACTTTTTTTTAATAAACGCATGCGCAGTATATTATTTTGGAACTGCCGGCAGCCGAAATCTATTGCAAAACCGGTGCTCTTCTCCTCCAAACCGGTAGCAACCGGTTCTGATTGACTGAGATTTCAGATTTTTTGGAAACCGGTTTAGATCGGTTTGAACCGGTTGCACGAACGATCGGCACCGGTGCGAACCGGTGTGAACCGGTGCAAAGATCGGTTTTTCGATAACCGGTTTAAATCGGGTGTTATGGAAATCGCTTGGCAGGACACAAATGACTATATTGGTTAGACGCAACTGATATGGACACTGACATATCATCCAGCTCAGAGTGACTTCAATGAATGTAATTTAACTAAAACATTCTTCCAAGTAGTATTTCTTCTCAATAAAAATAAGCAAACAAATGTTTAGAAACATTAAACTGAAATGGCCATATCGATTAGACACAACCGATATGGACACTGGCATGTCATCCAGCTTAGAGTGACTTCAATGAATGTAATTTAACTAAAACATTCTTCCAAGTAGTATTTCTTTTCAATAAAAACAAGCAAACAAAGATTTAGAAACATTAAACTAAAATGGCCGTATCGGTTAGACGCAACCGATATGGACGCTGACATGTCATCCAACTCAGAGTGAGATGTCTGAATGCGATTTGACTGAATTATTCTTCCCAGAAGTATTTATTTTGAATAAAAACAAGCAAACAAAGATTTGGTATATTAAATTAAAATTGTCATATCGGTTAGACGCAACCGATATGGACACTTGCATGTCATCCAACTCTGAGTGACCTCAATGAATGTAATTTAACTAAAACATTCTTCCAAATAGTATTTCTTTTCAATAAAAACAAGCAAACAAAGATTTAGAAAGATTAAACTAAAATGGCCATATCGGTTAGACGCAACCGATATGGACGCTGCCATGTCATCCAACTCAGAGTGACATCAATAAATGTAATTTAACTAAAAGTATTTCTTTTCAATAAAAACAAGCAAACAAATATTTAGAAACATTAAACTAAATTGGTCATATCGGTTAGACGCAACCGATATGGACACTGGCATGACATCCAGCTTAGAATGACTTCAATGAATGTAATTTAACTCGAACATTCTTCCAAGTAGTATTTCTTTTCAATAAACACAAGCAAATCAAGACTTAGAAACATTAAACTAAAATGGCCCGCAACCGATATGGACGCTGACATGTCATCCAACTCAGAGTGACATGTATGAATATAATTTGACTGAATTATTCTTCCCAGAAGTATTTATTTTGAATAAAAAGAAGCAAACAAAGATTTAGAAACATTAAACTAAAATGGCCATATCGGTTAGACGCAACCGATATGGACGCTGACATGTCATCCAATTCAGAGTGACATCAATAAATGTAATTTAACTAAAACATTCTTCCAAATAGTACTTCTTTTCAATAAAAACAAGCAAACAAAGATTTGGTACATTAAACTAAAATGACTATATCGGTTAGACGCAACTGATATGGACACTGACATATCATCCAGCTCAGAGTGACTTCAATGAATGTAATTTAACTAAAACATTCTTCCAAGTAGTATTTCTTCTCAATAAAAATAAGCAAACAAATGTTTAGAAACATTAAACTGAAATGGCCATATCATTTAGACACAACCGATATGGACACTGGCATGTCATCCAGCTTAGAGTGACTTCAATGAATGTAATTTAACTAAAACATTCTTCCAAATAGTATTTCTTTTCAATAAAAACAAGAAAACAAAGATTTAGAAACATTAAACTAAAATGGCCATATCGGTTAGACGCAACTGATATGGACGCTGACATGTCATCCAACTCAGAGTGACATCAATAACTGTAATCACGGCGATCTTTAATCGGATTTATCGGATTCATAAAATGCTCAGATTTGGTTTTAAGTAAAAATTAATGCAGTTTAAAGATAGGGTTTTTTCTTTATCCAATAGAGAACAATGAAACGGATATCCAATAATAATTAAAGGGCTCTACTCCTTTTTAATTGGGTATTATTCTGATTCCGATTTTGAGGAATCTTACGCGGGATGTGGCTGGATTTTGAGGGATCTAAAATCAAACATTTCCAAAATTACTCAATTTTGAGCAACATTTATTAAAAAAAATTTTAGTGTTAAAATTGTACACATAAGGGCTTTATTGACCCAAAGAATGGGGTTCTTTTAGGAAACTGAACAGCACTTAATATAAAAATTAATTTTGGATTTTCCCGATTTTTAAACATTGCTCTAAAGATCGCAGTGAATTTAACTAAAACATTCTTCCAAATAGTATTTGTTTTTTAATAAAAACAAGCAAACAAAGATTTAGAAACATTAAACTAAAATGGCCGTATCGGTTAGACGCAACCGATATGGACGTTGACATGTCATCCAACTCAGAGTGACATGTATGAATGTGATTTGACTGAATTATTCTTCCAAGAAGTATTTGTTTTGAATAAAAACAAGCAAACAAAGATTAAGAAACATTAAACTAAAATGGCCATACCGGTTAGACGCAACCGATATGGACGATGATATGTCATCAAACTCAGAGTGACATCAATGAATGTAATTTAACTAAAACATTCTTCCAAATAGTATTTCTTTTCAATAAAAACAAGAAAACAAAGATTTAGAAACATTAAACTAAAATGGCCATATTGGTTAGACGCAACCGATATGGACGATGATATGTCATCCAACTCAGAGTGACATCAATGGATGTAATTTAACTAAAACATTCTTCCAAATAGTATTTCTTTTCAATAAAAACAAGAAAACAAAGATTTAGAAACATTAAACTAAAATGGCCATATCGGTTAGACGCAACCGATATGGACGCTGCCATGTCATCCAACTCAGAGTGACATCAATAAATGTAATTTAACTAAAACATTCTTCTAAGTAGTATTTCTTTTCAATAAAAACAAGCAAACAAAGATTTAGAAACATTAAACTAAAATGGCCATATCGGTTAGATGCAACCGATATGGCCATATCGGTTAGACGCAACCGATATGGACGCTGATATGTCATCTAACTCAAGAGTGACATCAATGAATGTAATTTAACTAAAACATTCTTCCAAATAGTATTTCTTTTCAATAAAAACAAGAAAACAAAGATTTAGAAACATTAAACTAAAATGGCCATATTGGTTGGACGCAACCGATATGGACGATGATATGTCATCCAACTCAGAGTGACATCAATGGATGTAATTTAACTAAAACATTCTTCCAAATAGTATTTCTTTTCAATAAAAACAAGAAAACAAAGATTTAGAGACATTAAACTAAAATGGCCATATCGGTTAGACGCAACCGATATGGACGCTGCCATGTCATCCAACTCAGAGTGACATCAATAAATGTAATTTAACTAAAACATTCTTCTAAGTAGTATTTCTTTTCAATAAAAACAAGCAAACAAAGATTTAGAAACATTAAACTAAAATGGCCATATCGGTTAGACGCAACCGATATGGACACTGGTATGTCATCCAGCTTAGAGTGACTTCAATGAATGTAATTTGACTAAAACATTCTTCCAAGTAGTATTTGTTTTCAATAAACACAAGCAAACAAAGATTTAGAAACATTAAACTAAAATGGCCGTATTGGTTAGACGCAACCGATATGGACGCTGACATGTCATCCAACTCAGAGTGACATGTATGAACGTGATTTGACTGAATTATTCTTCTAAGAAGTATTTAATTTGAATAAAAACAAGCAAACAAAGATTTAGAAACATTAAACTAAAATGGCCATATCGGTTAGACGCAACGGATATGGACGCTGACATGTCATCCAATTCAGAGTGACATCAATAAATGTAATTTAACTAAAACATTCTTCCAAATAGTACTTCTTTTCAATAAAAACAAGCAAACAAAAATTTGGTATATTAAATTAAAATTGTCATATCGGTTAGACGCAACCGAAATGGACACTGGCATGTCATTCAGCTCAGAGTGACTTCAATGAATGTAATTTGACTAAAACATTCTTCCAAATAGTATTTCTTTTCAATAAAAACAAGAAAACAAAGATTTAGAAACATTAAACTAAAATGGCCATATTGGTTAGACGCAACCGATATGGACGATGATATGTCATCCAACTCAAAGTGACATCAATGAATGTAATTTAACTAAAATATTCTTCCAAATAGTATTTCTTTTCAATAAAAACAAGAAAACAAAGATTTAGAAACATTAAACTAAAATGGCCGTATCGGTTAGACGCAACCGATATGGACGTTGACATGTCATCCAACTCAGAGTGACATCAATGAATGTAATTTAAGTCAAACATTCTTCCAAATAGTATTTCTTTTCAATAAAAACAAGAAAACAAAGATTTAGAAACATTAAACTAAAATGGCCATATCGGTTAGACGCAACCGAAATGGACGCTGCCATGTCATCCAACTCAGAGTGACATCAATAAATGTAATTTAACTAAAACATTCTTCTAAGTAGTATTTCTTTTCAATAAAAACAAGCAAACAAAGATATAGAAACATTAAACTAAAATGGCCATATCGGTTAGACGCAACCGATATGGACGCTGACATGTCATCCAACTCAGAGTGACATGTATGAATGTCATTTGACTGAATTATTCTTCCAAGAAGTATTTATTTTGAATAAAAACAAGCAAACAAAGATTAAGAAACATTAAACTAAAATGGCCATATCGGTTAGACGCAACCGATATGGATGATGATATGTCATCCAACTCAGAGTGACATCAATGGATGTAATTTAACTAAAACATTCTTCCAAATAGTATTTCTTTTCAATAAAAACAAGAAAACAAAGATTTAGAAACATTAAACTAAAATGGCCATATTGGTTAGACGCAACCGATATGGACGATGATATGTCATCCAACTCAAAGTGACATCAATGAATGTAATTTAACTAAAACATTCTTCCAGTATTTCTTTTCAATAAAAACAAGAAAACAAAGATTTAGAAACATTAAACTAAAATGGCCATATTGGTTAGACGCAACCGATATGGACGCTGCCATGTCATCCAACTCAGAGTGACATCAATAAATGTAATTTAACTAAAACATTCTTCTAAGTAGTATTTCTTTTCAAAAAAACAAGCAAACAAAGATTTAGAAACATTAAACTAAAATGGCCATATCGGTTAGATGCAACTGATATGGACGCTGATATGTCATCCAACTCAGAGTGACATGTATGAATGTGATTTGACTGAATTATTCTTCCAAGAAGTATTTATGTTGAATAAAAACAAGCAAACAAAGATTTAGAAACATTAAACTAAAATGGCCATATCGGTTAGACGCAACCGATATGGACGCTGACATGTCATCCAATTCAGAGTGACATCAATAAATGTAATTTAACTAAAACATTCTTCCAAATAGTACTTTTTTTCAATAAAAACAAGCAAACAAAAATTTGGTATATTAAATTAAAATTGTCATATCGGTTAGACGCAACCGATATGGACACTGGCATTTTATCCAGCTTAGAGTGACTTCAATGAATGTAATTTGACTAAAACATTCTTCCAAGTAGTATTTCTTTTCAATAAATACAAGAAAACAAATATTTAGAAACATTAAACTAAAATGGCCATATCGGTTAGACGCAACCGATATGGACACTGGCATGTCATCCAGCTCAGAGTGACATGTATGAATGTGATTTGACTGAATTATTCTTCGCAGAAGTATTTATTTTGAATAAACACAAGCAAACAAAGAATTAGAAACATTAAACTAAAATGGCCATATCGGTTAGACGCAACCGATATGGACGCTGATATGTCATCCAACTCAGAGTGACATCAATGAATGTAATTTAACTAAAACATTCTTCAAAATTGTATTTCTTTTCAATAAAAACAAGAAAACAAAGATTTAGAAACATTAAACTAAAATGGCCGTATCGGTTAGACGCAACCGATATGGATGCTGACATGTCATCCAACTCAGAGTGACATGTATGAATGTGATTTGACTGAATTATTCTTCCCAGAAGTATTTATTATGAATAAAAACAAGCAAACAAAGATTTAGAAACATTAAACTAAAATGGCCATATCGGTTAGACGCAACCGATATGGACGCTGATATGTCACCCAACTCAGAGTGACATAAATGAATGTAAATTAACTAAAACATTCTTCCAAATAGTATTTCTTTTCAATAAATACAAGAAAACAAATATTTAGAAACATTAAACTAAAATGGCCATATTGGTTAGACGCAACCGATATGGACGATGATATGTCATCCAACTCAGAGTGACATCAATGAATGTAATTTAACTAAAACATTCTTCCAAATAGTATTTCTTTTCAATAAAAACAAGAAAACAAAGATTTAGAGACATTAAACTAAAATGGCCATATCGGTTAGACGCAACCGATATGGACGCTGCCATGTCATCCAACTCAGAGTGACATCAATAAATGTAATTTAACTTAAATATTCTTCTAAGTAGTATTTCTTTTCAATAAAAACAAGCAAACAAAGATTTAGAAACATTAAACTAAAATGGCCATATCGGTTAGACGCAACCGATATGGACGCTGATATGTCATCCAACTCAGAGTGACATAAATGAATGTAATTTAACTAAAACATTCTTCCAAATAGTATTTCTTTTCAATAAAAACAAGAAAACAAAGATTTAGAAACATTAAACTAAAATGGCCACATTGGTTAGACGCAACCGATATGAACGCTGCCATGTCATCCAACTCTGAGTGACATCAATAAATGTAATTTAACTAAAACATTCTTCTAAGTAGTATTTCTTTTCAATAAAAACAAGCAAACAAAGATTTAGAAACATTAAACTAAAATGGCCATATCGGTTAGACGCAACCGATATGGACGCTGATATGTCATCCAACTCAGAGTGACATCAATAAATGTAATTTAACTAAAACATTCTTCCAAATAGTATTTCTTTTCAATAAAAAAAAGAAAACAAAGATTTAGAAACATTAAACTAAAATGGCCATATCGGTTAGACGCAACCGATATGGACGCTGCCATGTCATCCAACTCAGAGTGACATCAATAAATGTAATTTAACTAAAACATTCTTCTAAGTAGTATTTCTTTTCAAAAAAAAACAAGCAAACAAAGATTTAGAAACATTAAACTAAAATGGCCATATCGGTTAGACGCAACCGATATGGACGCTGATATGTCATCCAACTCAGAGTGACATGTATGAATGTGATTTGACTGAATTATTCTTCCAAGAAGTATTTATGTTGAATAAAAACAAGCAAACAAAGATTTAGAAACATTAAACTAAAATGGCCATATCGGTTAGACGCAACCGATATGGACGCTGGCATTTCATCCAGCTTAGAGTGACTTCAATGAATGTAATTTAACTAAAACATTCTTCCAAGTAGTATTTCTTTTCAATAAATACAAGAAAACAAATATTTAGAAACATTAAACTAAAATGGCCATATCGGTTAGACGCAACCGATATGGACACTGGCATGTCATCCAGCTCAGAGTGACATGTATGAATGTGATTTGACTGAATTATTCTTCCCAGAAGTATTTATTTTGAATAAACACAAGCAAACAAAGAATTAGAAACATTAAACAAAAATGGCCATATCGGTTAGACGCAACCGATATGGACGCTGATATGTCATCCAACTCGGAGTGACATCAATGAATGTAATTTAACTAAAACATTCTTCCAAATTGTATTTCTTTTCAATAAAAACAAGAAAACAAAGATTTAGAAACATTAAACTAAAATGGCCGTATCGGTTAGACGCAACCGATATGGACGCTGACATGTCATCCAACTCAGAGTGACATGTATGAATGTGATTTGACTGAATTATTCTTCCCAGAAGTATTTATTTTGAATAAAAACAAGCAAACAAAGATTTAGAAACATTAAACTAAAATGGCCATATCGGTTAGACGCAACCGATATGGACGCTGATATGTCATCCAACTCAGAGTGACATCAATGAATGTAATTTAACTAAAACATTCTTCCAAATAGTATTTCTTTTCAATAAAAACAAGAAAACAAAGATTTAGAAACATTAAACTAAAATGGCCATATTGGTTAGACGCAACCGATATGGACAATGATATGTCATCCAACTCAGAGTGACATCAATGAATGTAATTTAACTAAAACATTCTTCCAAATAGTATTTCTTTTCAATAAAAACAAGAAAACAAAGATTTAGAAACATTAAACTAAAATGGCCATATCGGTTAGACGCAACCGATATGGACGCTGCCATGTCATCCAACTCAGAGTGACATCAATAAATGTAATTTAACTTAAACATTCTTCTAAGTAGTATTTCTTTTCAATAAAAACAAGCAAACAAAGATTTAGAAACATTAAACTAAAATGGCCATATCGGTTAGACGCAACCGATATGGACGCTGATATGTCATCCAACTCAGAGTGACATAAATGAATGTAATTTAACTAAAACATTCTTCCAAATAGTATTTCTTTTCAATAAAAACAAGAAAACAAAGATTTAGAAACATTAAACTAAAATGGCCACATCGGTTAGACGCAACCGATATGGACGCTGCCATGTCATCCAACTCAGAGTGACATCAATAAATGTAATTTAACTAAAACATTCTTCCAAGTAGTATTTCTTTTCAATAAAAACAAGCAAACAAAGATTTAGAAACATTAAACTAAAATGGCCATATCGGTTAGACGCAACCGATATGGACACTGGCATGTCATCCAGCTTAGAGTGACTTCAATGAATGTAATTTGACTAAAACATTCTTCCAAGTAGTATTTGTTTTCAATAAAAACAAGAAAACAAAGATTTAGAAACATTAAACTAAAATGGCCATATCGGTTAGACGCAACCGATATGGACGCTGACATGTCATCCAATTCAGAGTGACATCAATAAATGTAATTTAACTAAAACATTCTTCCAAATAGTACTTCTTTTCAATAAAAACAAGCAAACAAAAATTTGGTATATTAAATTAAAATTGTCATATCGGTTAGACGCAACCGATATGGACACTGGCATGTCATTCAGCTCAGAGTGACTTCAATGAATGTAATTTGACTAAAACATTCTTCCAAATAGTATTTCTTTTCAATAAAAACAAGCAAACAAAGATTTAGAAACATTAAACTAAAATGGCCATATCGGTTAGACGCAACCGATATGGACGCTGATATGTCATCCAACTCAGAGTGACATCAATGAATGTAATTTAACTAAAACATTCTTCCAAATAGTATTTCTTTTCAATAAAAACAAGAAAACAAAGATTTAGAAACATTAAACTAAAATGGCCATATCGGTTGGAGGCAACCGATATGGACGCTGCCATGTTATCCAACTCAGAGTGACATCAATAAATGTAATTTAACTAAAACATTCTTCCAAGTAGTATTTCTTTTCAATAAAAACAAGCAAACAAAGATTTAGAAACATTAAACTAAAATGGCCATATCGGTTAGATGCAACCGATATGGACGCTGATATGTCATCCAACTCAGAGTGACATCAATAAATGTAATTTAACTAAAACATTCTTCCAAATAGTATTTCTTTTCAATAAAAACAAGAAAACAAAGATTTAGAAACATTAAACTAAAATGGCCATATCGGTTAGACGCAACCGATATGGACGCTGCCATGTCATCCAACTCAGAGTGACATCAATAAATGTAATTTAACTAAAACATTCTTCTAAGTAGTATTTCTTTTCAATAAAAACAAGCAAACAAAGATTTAGAAACATTAAACTAAAATGGCCATATCGGTTAGACGCAACCGATATGGACGCTGATATGTCATCCAACTCAGAGTGACATAAATGAATGTAATTTAACTAAAACATTCTTCCAAATAGTATTTCTTTTCAATAAAAACAAGAAAACAAAGATTTAGAAACATTAAACTAAAATGGCCACATCGGTTAGACGCAACCGATATGGACGCTGCCATGTCATCCAACTCTGAGTGACATCAATAAATGTAATTTAACTAAAACATTCTTCTAAGTAGTATTTCTTTTCAATAAAACAAGCAAACAAATGTTTAGAAACATTAAACTAAAATGGCCATATCGGTTAGACGCAACCGATATGGACACTGGCATGTCATCCAGCTCAGAGTGACTTCAATGAATGTAATTTGACTAAAACATTCTTCCAAGTAGTATTTGTTTTCAATAGAAACAAGCAAACAAAGATTTAGAAACATTAAACTAAAATGGCCATATCGGTTAGACGCAACCGATATGGACGCTGACATGTCATCCAATTCAGAGTGACATCAATAAATGTAATTTAACTAAAACATTCTTCCAAATAGTATTTCTTTTCAATAAAAACAAGCAAACAAAGATTTAGAAACATTAAATTAAAATTGCCATATCGGTTAGACGCAACCGATATGGACACTGGCATGTCATCCAGCTCAGAGTGACTTCAATGAATGTAATTTAACTAAAACATTCTTCCAAATAGTATTTCTTTTAATAAAAACAAGCAAACAAAGATTTAGAAACATTAAACTAAAATGGCCATATCGGTTAGACGCAACCGATATGGACGCTGCCATGTCATCCAACTCAGAGTGACATCAATAAATGTAATTTAACTAAAACATTCTTCCAAGTAGTATTTCTTTTCAATAAAAACAAGCAAACAAAGATTTAGAAACATTAAACTAAAATGGCCATATCGGTTAGACGCAACCGATATGGACGCTGATATGTCATCCAACTCAGAGTGACATCAATGAATGTAATTTAACTAAAACATTCTTCCAAATAGTATTTCTTTTCAATAAAAACAAGAAAACAAAGATTTAGAAACATTAAACTAAAATGGCCATATCGGTTAGACGCAACCGATATGGACGCTGCCATGTCATCCAACTCAGAGTGACATCAATAAATGTAATTTAACTAAAACATTCTTCCAAGTAGTATTTCTTTTCAATAAAAACAAGCAAACAAAGATTTAGAAACATTAAACTAAAATGGCCATATCGGTTAGACGCAACCGATATGGACGCTGGCATGTCATCCAACTCAGAGTGACATGTATGAATGTGATTTGACTGAATTATTCTTCCCAGAAGTTTTTATTTTGAATAAAAACAAGCAAACAAAGATTTAGAAACATTAAACTAAAATGGCCATATCGGTTAGACGCAACCGATATGGACGCTGATATGTCATCCAACTCAGAGTGACATCAATGAATGTAATTTAACTAAAACATTCTTCCAAATAGTATTTCTTTTCAATAAAAACAAGCAAACAAAGATTTAGAAACATTAAACTAAAATGGCCGTATCGGTTAGACGCAACCGATATGGACGCTGACATGTCATCCAACTCAGAGTGACATGTATGAATGTGATTTGACTGAATTATTCTTCCAAGAAGTATTTATTTTGAATAAAAACAAGCAAACAAAGATTTAGAAACATTAAACTAAAATGGCCATATCGGTTAGACGCAACCGATATGGACGCTGACATGTCATCCAACTCAGAGTGACATCAATAAATGTAATTTAACTAAAACATTCTTCCAAATAGTATTTCTTTTCAATAAAAACAAGAAAACAAAGATTTAGAAACATTAAACTAAAATGGCCATATCGGTTAGACGCAACCGATATGGACGCTGCCATGTCATCCAACTCAGAGTGACATCAATGAATGTAATTTAACTAAAACATTCTTCCAAGTAGTATTTCTTTTCAATAAAAACAAGCAAACAAAGATTTAGAAACATTAAACTAAAATGGCCATATCGGTTAGACGCAACCGATATGGACGCTGACATGTCATCCAACTCAGAGTGACATCAATGAATGTAATTTAACTAAAACATTCTTCCAAATAGTATTTCTTTTCAATAGACGCAACCGATATGGACACTGGCATGTCATCCAGCTTAGAGTGACTTCAATGAATGTAATTTGACTAAAACATTCTTCCAAGTAGTATTTCTTTTCAATAAACACAAGCAAACAAAGATTTAGAAACATTAAACTAAAATTATGGACGCTGACATGTCATCCAACTCAGAGTGACATGTATGAATGTGATTTACTGAATTATTCTTCCAGAAGTATTTTTTTAATAAAAACAAGCAAACAAAGATTTAGAAACATTAAACTAAAATGGCCATATCGGTTAGACGCAACCGATATGGACGCTGACATGTCATCCAACTCAGAGTGACATGTATGAATGTGATTTGACTGAATTATTCTTCCAAGAAGTATTTATTTTGAATAAAAACAAGCAAACAAAGATTTAGAAACATTAAACTAAAATGGCCATATCGGTTAGACGCAACCGATATGGACGCTGATATGTCATCCAACTCAGAGTGACATAAATGAATGTAATTTAACTAAAACATTCTTCCAATAGTACTTTTTTTCAATAAAAACAAGCAAACAAAGATTTGGAAAATTAACTAAAATGGCCATATCGGTTAGACGCAACCGATATGGACACTGGCATGTCATCCAGCTCAGAGTGACTTCAATGAATGTAATTTGACTAAAACATTCTTCCAAATAGTATTTCTTTTCAATAAAAACAAGCAAACAAAGATTTAGAAACATTAAACTAAAATGGCCATATCGGTTAGACGCAACCGATATGGACGCTGATATGTCATCCAACTCAGAGTGACATCAATGAATGTAATTTAACTAAAACATTCTTCCAAATAGTATTTCTTTTCAATAAAAACAAGCAAACAAGATTTAGAGACATTAAACTAAAATGGCCATATCGGTTAGACGCAACCGATATGGACGCTTCCATGTCATCCAACTCAGAGTGACATCAATGAATGTAATTTAACTAAAACATTCTTCCAAGTAGTATTTCTTTTCAATAAAACAAGCAAACAAAGATTTAGAAACATTAAACTAAAATGGCCATATCGGTTAGACGCAACCGATATGGACGCTGATATGTCATCCAACTCAGAGTGACATAAATGAATGTAATTTAACTAAAACATTCTTCCAAATAGTATTTCTTTTCAATAAAAACAAGAAAACAAAGATTTAGAAACATTAAACTAAAATGGCCATATCGGTTAGACGCAACCGATATGGACGCTGACATGTCATCCAACTCAGAGTGACATCAATAAATGTAATTTAACTAAAACATTCTTCCAAATAGTACTTTTTTTCAATAAAAACAAGAAAACAAAGATTTAGAAACATTAAACTAAAATGGCCATATCGGTTAGACGCAACCAATATGGACGCTGCCATGTCATCCAACTCAGAGTGACATCAATAAATGTAATTTAACTAAAACATTCTTCCAAGTAGTATTTCTTTTCAATAAAAACAAGCAAACAAAGATTTAGAAACATTAAACTAAAATGGCCATATCGGTTAGATGCAACCGATATGGACGCTGATATGTCATCCAACTCAGAGTGACATAAATGAATGTAATTTAACTAAAACATTCTTCCAAATAGTATTTCTTTTCAATAGACGCAACCGATATGGACACTGGCATGTCATCCAGCTTAGAGTGACTTCAATGAATGTAATTTGACTAAAACATTCTTCCAAGTAGTATTTGTTTTCAATAAACACAAGCAAACAAAGATTTAGAAACATTAAACTAAAATTATGGACGCTGACATGTCATCCAACTCAGAGTGACATGTATGAATGTGATTTGACTGAATTATTCTTCCCAGAAGTATTTTTTATGAATAAAAACAAGCAAACAAAGATTAGAAACATTAAACTAAAATGGCCATATCGGTTAGACGCAACCGATATGGACGCTGATATGTCATCCAACTCGGAGTGACATGTATGAATGTGATTTGACTGAATTATTCTTCCAAGAAGTATTTATTTTGAATAAAAACAAGCAAATAAAGATTTAGAAACATTAAACTAAAATGGCCATATCGGTTAGATGCAACCGATATGGACGCTGATATGTCATCCAACTCAGAGTGACATAAATGAATGTAATTTAACTAAAACATTCTTCCAAATAGTACTTCTTTTCAATAAAAAACAAGCAAACAAAAATTTGGTATATTAAATTAAAATTGTCATATCGGTTAGACGCAACCGATATGGACACTGGCATGTCATTCAGCTCAGAGTGACTTCAATGAATGTAATTTGACTAAAACATTCTTCCAAATAGTATTTCTTTTCAATAAAAACAAGCAAACAAAGATTTAGAAACATTAAACTAAAATGGCCATATTGGTTAGACGCAACCGATATGGACGCTGATATGTCATCCAACTCAGAGTGACATCAATGAATGTAATTTAACTAAAACATTCTTCTAAGTAGTATTTCTTTTCAATAAAAACAAGCAAACAAAGATTTAGAAACATTAAACTAAAATGGCCATATCGGTTAGATGCAACCGATATGGACGCTGATATGTCATCCAACTCAGAGTGACATAAATGAATGTAATTTAACTAAAACATTCTTCCAAATAGTATTCTTTTCAATAGACGCAACCGATATGGACACTGGCATGTCATCCAGCTTAGAGTGACTCAATGAATGTAATTTGACTAAAAACATTCTTCCAGTAGTTTGTTTTCAATAAACACAAGCAAACAAAGATTTAGAAACTTAAACTAAAATGGCCATATCGGTTAGATGCAACCGATATGGACGCTGATATGTCATCCACTCAGAGTGCCATAAATGAATGTAATTTAACTAAACATTCTTCAAATAGTATTTCTTTTCAATAAAAACAAGAAAACAAAGATTTAGAAACATTAAACTAAAATGGCCATATTGGTTAGACGCAACCGATATGAACGCTGCATGTCATCCAACTCAGAGTGGCATCAATAATGTAATTTAACTAAAACATTCTTCTAAGTAGTATTTCTTTTCAATAAAAAACAAGCAAACAAATGTTTAGAAACATTAAACTAAAATGGCCATATCGGTTAGACGCAACCGATATGGACACTGGCATGTCATCCAACTCAGAGTGACATGTATGAATGTGATTTGACTGAATTATTCTTCCCAGAAGTATTTATTTTGAATAAAAACAAGCAAACAAAGATTTAGAAACATTAAAATAAAATGGCCATATCGGTTAGACGCAACCGATGTGGACGCTGATATGTCATCCAACTCAGAGTGACATCAATAAATGTAATTTAACTAAAACATTCTTCTAAGTAGTATTTCTTTTCAATAAAAACAAGCAAACAAAGATTTAGAAACATTAAACTAAAATGGCCATATCGGTTAGATGCAACCGATATGGACGCTGATATGTCATCCAACTCAGAGTGACATAAATGAATGTAATTTAACTAAAACATTCGTCCAAATAGTAATTCTTTTCAATAGACGCAACCGATATGGACACTGGCATGCCATCCAGCTTAGAGTGACTTCAATGAATGTAATTTGACTAAAACATTCTTCCAAGTAGTATTTGTTTTCAATAAACACAAGCAGACAAAGATTTAGAAACATTAAACTAAAATTATGGACGCTGACATGTCATCCAACTCAGAGTGACATGTATGAATGTGATTTGACTGAATTATTCTTCCCAGAAGTATTTATTTTGAATAAAAACAAGCAAACAAAGATTTAGAAACATTAAACTAAAATGGCCATATCGGTTAGACGCAACCGGCCATATCGGTTAGACGCAACCGATATGGACGATGATATGTCATCCAACTCAGAGTGACATCAATGAAGGTAATTTAACTAAAACATTCTTCCAAATAGTATTTCTTTTCAATAAAAACAAGAAAACAAAGATTTAGAGACATTAAACTAAAATGGCCATATCGGATAGACGCAACCGATATCGACGCTGCCATGTCATCCAACTCAGAGTGACATCAATAAATGTAATTTAACTAAAACATTTTTCTAAGTAGTATTTCTTTTCAATAAAAACAAGCAAACAAAGATTTAGAAACATTAAATTAAAATGGCCATATTGGTTAGACGCAACCGATATGGACGATGATATGTCATCCAACTCACAGTGACATCAATGAATGTAATTTAACTAAAACATTCTTCCAATGTATTTCTTTTTCAATAAAAACAAGAAACAAAGATTTAGAAACATTAAACTAAAATGGCCGTATCGGTTAGACGCAACCGATATGGACGCTGACATGTCATCCAACTCAGAGTGACATGTATGAATGTGATTTGACTGAATTATTCTTCCCAGAAGTATTTATTTTGAATAAAAACAAGCAAACAAAGATTTAGAAACATTAAACTAAAATGGCCATATCGGTTAGACGCAACCGATATGGACGCTGATATGTCATCCAACTCAGAGTGACATCAATGAATGTAATTTAACTAAAACATTCTTCCAAATTGTATTTCTTTTCAATAAAAACAAGAAAACAAAGATTTAGAAACATTAAACTAAAATGGCCGTATCGGTTAGACGCAACCGATATGGACGCTGACATGTCATCCAACTCAGAGTGACATGTATGAATGTGATTTGACTGAATTATTTTTCCAGAAGTATTTATTTTGAATAAAAACAAGCAAACAAAGATTTAGAAACATTAAACTAAAATGGCCATATCGGTTAGATGCAACCGATATGGACGCTGATATGTCATCCAACTCAGAGTGACATAAATGAATGTAATTTAACTAAAACATTCTTCCAAATAGTATTTCTTTTCAATAGACGCAACCGATATGGACACTGGCATGTCATCCAGCTTAGAGTGACTTCAATGAATGTAATTTGACTAAAACATTCTTCCAAGTAGTATTTGTTTTCAATAAACACAAGCAAACAAAGATTTAGAAACATTAAACTAAAATGGCCATATCGGTTAGATGCAACCGATATGGACGCTGATATGTCATCAAACTCAGAGTGCCATAAATGAATGTATTCGAGTGTGTCAATGAGGTGAATTTTCTGGTCTGTAAAATTTATCAAATTTTGCGATTTTCATAATGAAGAGTATCGAGCTCAAATTTAAACGTATAAACAAGTTCAGAATATTGTGTAATTGATTTATTGTGAAAATATAACCTTTTAACTGAAGTTTAGGGCAAACTCTTTTGTTAAAACTGTCAAAAACCGCGAGTAAACGACCACTGAAGTAAGGTCCCAAAATTGCTGTTTATCAAAAAAAGCAACGACTCGGCCGAGAGTTAAGGGTCAAAAACAACTGTTTAGGGTGGCCTGCACATAGGGGCACCTGATCTAGGGTCGGGGCTAATTTTATGGCTTAAATATTTTCTTCAGGAAGTTATTTTGTCAAAGGAATTTTCAAAGTCCAGACTTTGATCTCCTGTTATTCGAGATAGGGACCATGAAAAATAGCCCCGACCCACGGTTCGGTCCGCAATTTATCTGGCTTTCAAGAAAATCTAAAATGGCTTTTTGATAGCCAATACAATCGCTGCATTTGCAGGTTTAGTGGGCCCCATTACTCTGCTAAAGAAAATTCATTGGATTCGAGAAAACATCAAAATTACAGACCAGACAAAAAATTACGCAATGCCCTTTACAAGCCATTGTGATTGGCTGATCGGGAAAAAGACGTGAGATCTGATTGGCGTAGAAAAAAGTGAATTTTCTTTAAGAAGGAGGCGGGGAAGAAAAAGAGGCGAAATGTCTCAAAATGAACTTCAAAATCAAGAAACTTGCAAAAATTGAAAGGAAAGAAATGAATTTTATTCTTCTTGTGAAATATTTTATAGCTCATTCATAGGACGGGGATGTATCTAAACTAGAAGGACTAGACATCAGATTTAGAACAACGAGACAAGGTGACTTTTTGATACACAATGCACAATATATTTTAAACTTTCTGTTGCTCAGACATAAAAAATCCAGAAAAAAATGACTCCAAAACCATCTGAAATCCATTTTTTCTACATCCTGAAGAAAAAGAAAGAATATAAATAAATCTGATATAAATCAAGATTTGTGTCACCAATCCATAACCTTAGAGATAAAACTTTCAGTGAGACAGGGCAGGGATGGTTAGCATAAAATACCCATCTTTTACTTCCATTCTCTTTAAAGACCATAATAGCATAACATAGCATTTTAATCTACATTCTGCCAGAACAGGGATATTAGAAAATGAAAGAGCCTTAGCTCATCTGTAGGGAAATTAAATATCTAAAGTGAGGAGAGTGAAGGGGGTTTAGCATTTGCCAGCAAATAATAATGAGCTGAGTCAGGCTGGATTCTCCATGAATTTCGACCAATTTTGAGGTGGTACCACAACTCCTTCTTCAGTTGACAGTGAGAGAATTCTCTTGCTCTTGTCATCTGCGACTTGAATAATATCAAGAATCCACAATTAATAAAAGTTAACTAACCTTTGTTTTATTGCAGTTGAGCTCCAGCACGCATTTCAAATTCAAAAACATCTCAAAACTGAAGAAAGCTCGGTTTTTTTTCTTCCCATCTTCTTCGTTCTTAAATTGCACTAACATCATCATCATTGACAACACCAAAAAAAATCTAAAGCTTTTGGAGAATAAAATAAAGAATTGTAAACAACAAAGAAGTGAATAAAAATGAAAACTGAAGCTATAACTCTGGGCAAAAATAATGCCCTTCCAATAAACTTGTGCATCCAAAATACAGTTAAAATTACTAAGAAGTGTTTCCTGATTATAAATCATAATTCTTTGAAAGAAAATACATTTTGACTCTGTTAAATGAAAAGAATACCGGTATGCAACATTTAGAAAAAGAAATATCAGAGTCCTTCCCCTCTCAGAAAAAAAGATTTCAATGATTTCGAAAGATCGAGTGACAAATAACATTTTCCAGACTGTCCAGATTGAACGTACTTACTAAAATAAATTGTTTGAAAACATTCGAAAACATTTGCGTGCTCGTGTGAACACTCAAAAACATTCGATTTTCAAAGCGCTGTTTACATTTGAAAATTCGAATGTATTTTCGGCGTAAAGCTCTGTTTAGACTTAAACACGGAAAAAACTACAGACTCGCAAAATTCACCTCATTGATTTCCTCGAGTAATTTAACTAAAACATTCTTCCAAATAGTATTTCTTTTCAATAAAAACAAGCAAACAAAGATTTAGAAACATTAAACTAAAATGGCCATATCGGTTAGACGCAACCGATATGAACGCTGCCATGTCATCCAACTCAGAGTGGCATCAATAAATGTAATTTAACTAAAACATTCTTCTAAGTAGTATTTCTTTTCAATAAAAACAAGCAAACAAATGTTTAGAAACATTAAACTAAAATGGCCATATCGGTTAGACGCAACCGATATGGACACTGGCATGTCATCCAACTCAGAGTGACATGTATGAATGTGATTTGACTGAATTATTCTTCCCAGAAGTATTTATTTTGAATAAAAACAAGCAAACAAAGATTTAGAAACATTAAACTAAAATGGCCATATCGGTTAGACGCAACCGATGTGGACGCTGATATGTCATCCAACTCAGAGTGACATCAATAAATGTAATTTAACTAAAACATTTTTCTAAGTAGTATTTCTTTTCAATAAAAACAAGCAAACAAAGATTTAGAAACATTAAATTAAAATGGCCATATTGGTTAGACGCAACCGATATGGACGATGATATGTCATCCAACTCACAGTGACATCAATGAATGTAATTTAACTAAAACATTCTTCCAAATTGTATTTCTTTTCAATAAAAACAAGAAAACAAAGATTTAGAAACATTAAACTAAAATGGCCGTATCGGTTAGACGCAACCGATATGGACGCTGACATGTCATCCAACTCAGAGTGACATGTATGAATGTGATTTGACTGAATTATTCTTCCCAGAAGTATTTATTTTGAATAAAAACAAGCAAGAAAAGATTTAGAAACATTAAACTAAAATGGCCATATCGGTTAGACGCAACCGATATGGACGCTGATATGTCATCCAACTCAGAGTGACATCAATGAATGTAATTTAACTAAAACATTCTTCCAAATTGTATTTCTTTTCAATAAAAACAAGAAAACAAAGATTTAGAAACATTAAACTAAAATGGCCGTATCGGTTAGACGCAACCGATATGGACGCTGACATGTCATCCAACTCAGAGTGACATGTATGAATGTGATTTGACTGAATATTTTTCCAAGAAGTATTTATTTTGAATAAAAACAAGCAAACAAAGATTTAGAAACATTAAACTAAAATGGCCATATCGGTTAGACGCAACCGATATGGACGCTGATATGTCATCCAACTCAGAGTGACATCAATGAATGTAATTTAACTAAAACATTCTTCCAAATTGTATTTCTTTTCAATAAAAACAAGAAAACAAAGATTTAGAAACATTAAACTAAAATGGCCGTATCGGTTAGACGCAACCGATATGGACGCTGACATGTCATCCAACTCAGAGTGACATGTATGAATGTGATTTGACTGAATTATTTTTCCAAGAAGTATTTATTTTGAATAAAAACAAGCAAACAAAGATTTAGAAACATTAAACTTAAATGGCCATATCGGTTAGACGCAACCGATATGGACGCTGATATGTCATCCAACTCAGAGTGACATAAATGAATGTAATTTAACTAAAACATTCTTCCAAATAGTATTTCTTTTCAATAAAAACAAGAAAACAAAGATTTAGAAACATTAAACTGAAATGGCCGTATCGGTTAGACGCAACCGATATGGACGCTGACATGTCATCCAACTCAGAGTGACATGTATGAATGTGATTTGACTGAATTATTCTTCCAAGAAGTATTTATTTTGAATAAAAACAAGCAAACAAAGATTTAGAAACATTAAACTAAAATGGCCATATCGGTTAGACGCAACCGATATGGACGCTGATATGTCATCCAACTCAGAGTGACATAAATGAATGTAATTTAACTAAAACATTCTTCCAAATTGTATTTCTTTTCAATAAAAACAAGAAAACAAAGATTTAGAAACATTAAACTGAAATGGCCATATTGGTTAGACGCAACCGATATGGACGATGATATGTCATCCAACTCAGAGTGACATCAATAAATGTAATTTAACTAAAACATTCTTCCAAATAGTATTTCTTTTCAATAAAAACAAGAAAACAAAGATTTAGAAACATTAAACTAAAATGGCCATATCGGTTAGACGCAACCGATATGGACGCTGATATGTCATTCAACTCAGAGTGACATAAATGAATGTAATTTAACTAAAACATTCTTCCAAATAGTATTTCTTTTCAATAGACGCAACCGATATGGACACTGGCATTTTATCCAGCTTAGAGTGACTTCAATGAATGAAATTTGACTAAAACATTCTTCCAAGTAGTATTTGTTTTCAATAAACACAAGCAAACAAAGATTTAGAAACATTAAACTAAAATGGCCATATCGGTTAGACGCAACCGATATGGACGCTGCCATGTCATCCAACTTAGAGTGGCATCAATAAATGTAATTTAACTAAAACATTCTTCTAAGTAGTATTTCTTTTCAATAAAAACAAGAAAATAAAGATTTAGAAACATTAAACTAACATTGCCATATCGGTTAGACGCAACCGATATGGACGCTGATATGTCATCCAACTCTGAGTAACATCAATGAATGTAATTCAATTAAAACTTTTTTCCCAATAGTATTTCTTTTCAATAAAAACAAGAAAACAAAGATTTAGAAACATTAAACTAAAATGGCCATATCGGTTAGACGCAACCGATATGGACGATGATATGTCATCCAACTCAGAGTGACATCAATAAATGTAATTTAACTAAAACATTCTTCCAAATAGTATTTCTTTTCAATAAAAACAAGAAAACAAAGATTTAGAAACATTAAACTGAAATGGCCATATTGGTTAGACGCAACCGATATGGACGCTGATATGTCATCCAACTCAGAGTGACATCAATGAAATGTAATTTAACTAAAACATTCTTCCAAATAGTATTTCTTTTCAATAAAAAACAAGAAAACAAAGATTTAGAAACATTAAACTAAAATGGCCATATCGGTTAGACGCAACCGATATGGACGCTGATATGTCATTCAACTCAGAGTGACATAAATGAATGTAATTTAACTAAAACATTCTTCCAAATAGTATTTCTTTTCAATAGACGCAACCCTATGGACACTGGCATTTCATCCAGCTTAAGTGACTTCAATGAATGTATTTGACTAAACATTCTTCCAAGTAGTATTTCTTTTCAATAAACACAAGCAAACAAAGATTTAGAAACATTAAACTAAAATGGCCATATCGGTTAGACGCAACCGATATGGACGCTGCCATGTCATCCAACTCAGAGTGACATCAATAAATGTAATTTAACTAAAACATTCTTCCAAGTAGTATTTCTTTTCAATAAAAACAAGAAAACAAAGATTTAGAAACATTAAACTAAAATTGCCATATCGGTTAGACGCAACCGATATGGACGCTGATATGTCATCCAACTCAGAGTAACATCAATGAATGTAATTCAATTAAAACTTTTTTCCCAATAGTATTTCTTTTCAATAAAAACAAGAAAACAAAGATTTAGAAACATTAAACTAAAATGGCCATATCGGTTAGACGCAACCGATATGGACGCTGACATGTCATCCAACTCAGAGTGACATGTATGAATGTGATTTGACTGAATTATTCTTCCCAGAAGTATTTATTTTGAATAAAACAAGCAAACAAAGATTTAGAAACATTAAACTAAAATGGCCATATCGGTTAGACGCAACCGATATGGACGCTGATATGTCATCCAACTCAGAGTGACATCAATGAATGTAATTTAACTAAAACATTCTTCCAAATAGTATTTCTTTTCAATAAAAACAAGAAAACAAAGATTTAGAAACATTAAACTAAAATGGCCATATCGGTTAGACGCAACCGATATGGACGCTGCCATGTCATCCAACTCAGAGTGACATCAATAAATGTAATTTAACTAAAACATTCTTCCAAGTAGTATTTCTTTCAATAAAAATAAGCAACAAAGATTTAGAAACATTAAACTAAAAT
The DNA here is from genome assembly GCF_902728285.1 of Clytia hemisphaerica. Taxonomy (NCBI): domain Eukaryota; kingdom Metazoa; phylum Cnidaria; class Hydrozoa; order Leptothecata; family Clytiidae; genus Clytia; species Clytia hemisphaerica. Next base: position 81,267 of record NW_027103274.1, read on the forward strand.
GGCCATATCGGTTAGACGCAACCGATATGGACGATGATATGTCATCCAACTCAGAGTGACATCAATGAATGTAATTTAACTAAAACATTCTTCCAAATAGTATTTCTTTTCAATAAAAACAAGAAAACAAAGATTTAGAAACATTAAACTAAAATGGCCATATCGGTTAGACGCAACCGATATGGACGCTGCCATGTCATCCAACTCAGAGTGACATCAATAAATGTAATTTAACTAAAACATTCTTCAAGTAGTATTTCTTTTCAATAAAAACAAGCAAACAAAGATTTAGAAACATTAAACTAAAATGGCCATATCGGTTAGACGCAACCGATATGGACGCTGATATGTCATCCAACTCAGAGTGACATCAATGAATGTAATTTAACTAAAACATTTTCCAAATAGTATTTCTTTTCAATAAAAACAAGAAAACAAAGATTTAGAAACATTAAACTAAAATGGCCATATTGGTTAGACGCAACCGATATGGACGCTGCCATGTCATCCAACTCAGAGTGACATCAATAAATGTAATTTAACTAAAACATTTTTCAAGTAGTATTTCTTTTCAATAAAAACAAGCAAACAAAGATTTAGAAACATTAAACTAAAATGGCCATATCGGTTAGACGCAACCGATATGGACACTGGCATGTCATCCAACTCAGAGTGACATGTATGAATGTGATTTGACTGAATTATTCTTCCCAGAAGTATTTATTTTGAATAAAAACAAGCAAACAAAGATTTAGAAACATTAAACTAAAATGGCCATATCGGTTAGACGCAACCGATATGGACGCTGATATGTCATCCAACTCAGAGTGACATCAATGAATGTAATTTAACTAAAACATTCTTCCAAATAGTATTTCTTTTCAATAAAAACAAGAAAACAAAGATTTAGAAACATTAAACTAAAATGGCCATATCGGTTAGACGCAACCGATATGGACGCTGATATGTCATCCAACTCAGAGTGACATAATGAATGTAATTTACTAAAACATTCTTCCAATAGTATTTCTTTTCAATAAAACAAGAAACAAAGATTTAGAAACATTAAACTAAAATGGCCATATCGGTTAGACGCAACCGATATGGACGCTGCCATGTCATCCAACTCAGAGTGACATCAATGAATGTAATTTAACTAAAACATTCTTCCAAGTAGTATTTCTTTTCAATAAAAACAAGCAAACAAAGATTTAGAAACATTAAACTAAAATGGCCATATCGGTTAGACGCAACCGATATGGACGCTGACATGTCATCCAACTCAGAGTGACATCAATGAATGTAATTTAACTAAAACATTCTTCCAAATAGTATTTCTTTTCAATAAAATCAAGAAAACAAAGATTTAGAAACATTAAACTAAAATGGCCATATCGGTTAGACGCAACCGATATGGACGCTGCCATGTCATCCAACTCAGAGTGACATCAATAAATGTAATTTAACTAAAACATTCTTCCAAGTAGTATTTCTTTTCAATAAAAACAAGCAAACAAAGATTTAGAAACATTAAACTAAAATGGCCATATCGGTTAGACGCAACCGATATGGACGCTGATATGTCATCCAACTCAGAGTGACTTCAATGAATGTAATTTAACTAAAACATTCTTCCAAATAGTATTTCTTTTCAATAAAAACAAGCAAACAAAGATTAGAAACATTAAACTAAAATGGCCATATCGGTTAGACGCAACCGATATGGACGCGTCCATGTCATCCAACTCAGAGTGACATCAATGAATGTAATTTAACTAAAACATTCTTCCAAGTAGTATTTCTTTTCAATAAAAATAAGCAAACAAAGATTTAGAAACATTAAACTAAAATGGCCATATCGGTTAGACGCAACCGATATGGACGCTGATATGTCATCCAACTCAGAGTGACATAAATGAATGTAATTTAACTAAAACATTTTTCCAAATAGTATTTCTTTTCAATAGACGCAACCGATATGGACACTGGCATGTCATCCAGCTTAGAGTGACTTCAATGAATGTAATTTGACTAAAACATTCTTCCAAGTAGTATTTCTTTTCAATAAACACAAGCAAACAAAGATTTAGAAACATTAAACTAAATGGCGTATCGGTTAGACGCAACCGATATGGACGCTGACATGTCATCCAACTCAGAGTGACATGTATGAATGTGATTTGACTGAATTATTCTTCCCAGAAGTATTTATTTTGAATAAAAACAAGCAAACAAAGATTTAGAAACATTAAACTAAAATGGCCATATCGGTTAGACGCAACCGATATGGACGCTGATATGTCATCCAACTCAGAGTGACATCAATGAATGTAATTTAACTAAAACATTCTTCCAAATAGTATTTCTTTTCAATAAAAACAAGAAAACAAAGATTTAGAAACATTAAACTAAAATGGCCATATCGGTTAGACGCAACCGATATGGACGCTGATATGTCATCCAACTCAGAGTGACATCAATGAATGTAATTAACTAAAACATTCTTCCAAATAGTATTTCTTTTCAATAAAAACAAGAAAACAAAGATTTAGAAACATTAAACTAAAATGGCCATATCGGTTAGACGCAACCGATATGGACGCTGCCATGTCATCCAACTCAGAGTGACATCAATAAATGTAATTTAACTAAAACATTCTTCTAAGTAGTATTTCTTTTCAATAAAAACAAGCAAACAAAGATTTAGAAACATTAAACTAAAATGGCCATATCGGTTAGACGCAACCGATATGGACGATGATATGTCATCCAACTCAGAGTGACATCAATGAATGTAATTTAACTAAAACATTCTTCCAAATAGTATTTCTTTTCAATAAAAACAAGAAAACAAAGATTTAGAAACATTAAACTAAAATGGCCATATCGGTTAGACGCAACCGATATGGACGCTGCCATGTCATCCAACTCAGAGTGACATCAATGAATGTAATTTAACTAAAACATTCTTCTAAGTAGTATTTATTTTCAATAAAAACAAGCAAACAAAGATTTAGAAACATTAAACTAAAATGGCCATATCGGTTAGATGCAACCGATATGGACGCTGATATGTCATCCAACTCAGAGTGACATCAATGAATGTAATTTAACTAAAACATTCTTCCAAATAGTATTTCTTTTCAATAAAAACAAGAAAACAAAGATTTAGAAACATTAAACTAAAATGGCCATATCGGTTAGACGCAACCGATATGGACGCTGCCATGTCATCCAACTCAGAGTGACATCAATAAATGTAATTTAACTAAAACATTCTTCCAAGTAGTATTTCTTTTCAATAAAAACAAGCAAACAAAGATTTAGAAACATTAAACTAAAATGGCCATATCGGTTAGACGCAACCGATATGGACGCTGGCATGTCATCCAACTCAGAGTGACATGTATGAATGTGATTTGACTGAATTATTCTTCCCAGAAGTATTTATTTTGAATAAAAACAAGCAAACAAAGATTTAGAAACATTAAACTAAAATGGCCATATCGGTTAGACGCAACCGATATGGACGCTGATATGTCATCCAACTCAGAGTGACATCAATGAATGTAATTTAACTAAAACATTCTTCCAAATAGTATTTCTTTTCAATAAAAACAAGAAAACAAAGATTTAGAAACATTAAACTAAAATGGCCATATCGGTTAGACGCAACCGATATGGACGCTGCCATGTCATCCAACTCAGAGTGACATCAATGAATGTAATTTAACTAAAACATTCTTCCAAGTAGTATTTCTTTTCAATAAAAACAAGCAAACAAAGATTTAGAAACATTAAACTAAAATGGCCATATCGGTTAGACGCAACCGATATGGACGCTGATATGTCATCCAACTCAGAGTGACATCAATGAATGTAATTTAACTAAAACATTCTTCCAAATAGTATTTCTTTTCAATAAAAACAAGAAAACAAAGATTTAGAAACATTAAACTAAAATGGCCATATCGGTTAGACGCAACCGATATGGACGCTGCCATGTCATCCAACTCAGAGTGACATCAATAAATGTAATTTAACTAAAACATTCTTCCAAGTAGTATTTCTTTTCAATAAAAACAAGCAAACAAAGATTTAGAAACATTAAACTAAAATGGCCATATCGGTTAGACGCAACCGATATGGACACTGGCATGTCATCCAACTCAGAGTGACATGTATGAATGTGATTTGACTGAATTATTCTTCCCAGAAGTATTTATTTTGAATAAACACAAGCAAACAAAGATTTAGAAACATTAAACTAAAATGGCCATATCGGTTAGACGCAACCGATATGGACGCTGATATGTCATCCAACTCAGAGTGACATCAATGAATGTAATTTAACTAAAACATTCTTCCAAGTAGTATTTCTTTTCAATAAAAACAAGAAAACAAAGATTTAGAAACATTAAACTAAAATGGCCGTATCGGTTAGACGCAACCGATATGGACGCTGACATGTCATCCAACTCAGAGTGACATGTATGAATGTGATTTGACTGAATTATTCTTCCCAGAAGTATTTCTTTTCAATAAAAACAAGCAAACAAAGATTTAGAAACATTAAACTAAAATGGCCATATCGGTTAGACGCAACCGATATGGACGCTGATATGTCATCCAACTCAGAGTGACATAAATGAATGTAATTTAACTAAAACATTCTTCCAAATAGTATTTCTTTTCAATAATAACAAGAAAACAAAGATTTAGAAACATTAAACTAAAATGACCACATTGGTTAGACGCAACCGATATGAACGCTGCCATGTCATCCAACTCAGAGTGACATCAATAAATGTAATTTAACTAAAACATTCTTCCAAGTAGTATTTCTTTTCAAAAAAAAACAAGCAAACAAAGTTTAGAAACATTAAACTAAAATGGCCATATCGGTTAGACGCAACCGATATGGACGCTGGCATGTCATCCAACTCAGAGTGACATGTATGAATGTGATTTGACTGAATTATTCTTCCCAGAAGTATTTATTTTGAATAAAAACAAGCAAACAAAGATTTAGAAACATTAAACTAAAATTATGGACGCTGACATGTCATCCAACTCAGAGTGACATCAATGAATGTAATTTAACTAAAACATTCTTCCAAATAGTATTTCTTTTCAATAAAAACAAGAAAACAAAGATTTAGAAACATTAAACTAAAATGGCCTTATTGGTTAGACGCAACCGATATGGACGATGATATGTCATCCAACTCAGAGTGACATCAATGAATGTAATTTAACTAAAACATTCTTTCAAATAGTATTTCTTTTCAATAAAAACAAGAAAACAAAAGATTAGAAACATTAAACTAAAATGGCCATATCGGTTAGACGCAACCGATATGGACGCTGCCATGTCATCCAACTCAGAGTGACATCAATAAATGTAATTTAACTAAAACATTCTTCTAAGTAGTATTTCTTTTCAATAAAAACAAGCAAACAAAGATTTAGAAACATTAAACTAAAATGGCCATATCGGTTAGATGCAACCGATATGGACGCTGATATGTCATCCAACTCAGAGTGCCATAATTGAATGTAATTTAACTAAAACATTCTTCCAAATAGTATTTCTTTTCAATAAAAACAAGAAAACAAAGATTTAGAAACATTAAACTAAAATGGCCATATTGGTTAGACGCAACCGATATGAACGCTGCCATGTCATCCAACTCAGAGTGGCATCAATAAATGTAATTTAACTAAAACATTCTTCTAAGTAGTATTTCTTTTCAATAAAAACAAGCAAACAAATGTTTAGAAACATTAAACTAAAATGGCCATATCGGATAGACGCAACCGATATGGACACTGGCATGTCATCCAACTCAGAGTGACATGTATGAATGTGATTTGACTGAATTATTCTTCCCAGAAGTATTTATTTTGAATAAACACAAGCAAACAAAGATTTAGAAACATTAAACAAAAATGGCCATATCGGTTAGACGCAACCGATATGGACGCTGATATGTCATCCAACTTGTGACATCAATGAATGTAAGTTAACTAAAACATTCTTCCAAATTGTATTTCTTTTCAGTAAAAACAAGAAAACAAAGATTTAGAAACATTAAACTAAAATGGCCGTATCGGTTAGACGCAACCAATATGGATGCTGACATTTCATCCAACTCAGAGTGACATGTATGAATGTGATTTGACTGAATTATTCTTCCCAGAAGTATTTATTATGAATAAAAACAAGCAAACAAAGATTTAGAAACATTAAACTAAAATGGCCATATCGGTTAGAGGCAACTGTTATGGACGCTGATATGTCATCCAACTCAGAGTGACATAAATGAATGTAATTTAACTAAAACATTCTTCCAAATAGTATTTCTTTTCAATAAATACAAGAAAACAAATATTTAGAAACATTAAACTAAAATGGCCATATTGGTTAGACGCAACCGATATGGACGATGATATGTCATCCAACTCAGAGTGACATCAATGAATGTAATTTAACTAAAACATTCTTCCAAATAGTATTTCTATAGGATTTTATATTATATATATCTTTCTCTTGTTCTTTTAGATTAGCATTCATAGTTATAAATAAAACATATGAATAAGATATTCTTCATGCTAATCTTATTCACTAATTTTTAATGGAGTGAATTATTTTATCTGTAATCTGTGGCATGCACCTTGCTGTCGGCCCACAGTACAATCCACATGGGTGGTGGCCGTGCCCACATCCCTTCTGGACCGAAATTGGATAGACCGAAAGTCGATAGTGGATTGAACCAGGAAGAATGGAACCTATTTCTTCGTCGTTGGGAAGCATTTGCTATTGGATCTGGCCTCGAAGCAAATAACTGTTCCACTCAGCTGTTCCAATGTGCGAGCCAATCTCTTGGGGATAGTTTACTGCGTTCGAATCCTGGAATCATGAATCGCCCTACCAACGAGCTATTAGAATCAATGAAATCATTAGCTGTCGTAGCTGTTGCTACCTGTGTTACGAGAACTGAACTTATGAACATGCATCAGGAACGCGACGAACAATTTCGCATTTTCTCCTCACGGGTTAGAGGAAAGGCAGAGACCTGTAATTACAAAACTAGATGTACTTGCGATAACACAATTGACTTTACAGACTCTATTATAAGAGATGTTCTAATTGCGGGTATCGAAGATTCTGACATCAGACGGGAAGTTCTTGGTATTGCAAATATTCTCGAAACTTCTATAAATGACATTATTGCCCTTGTAGAGAGCAAGGAGATGGCACGGGATGCACTGCCATCCTCAGTCGGGAACGTGTCCTCGTCAACATATCGTCGACATAAGCCAAAGCAGACTGAGGCTACTCACGCTGAAACACCTATTCCATGTCCTGGTTGTAGGAAGCCGTACCTGCGTTTCACGGAGGGCAGGACAGGACGAAACAGAAAGCCACACAAGATGTGTATCGACTGCTATCGAGCCAAACGTCGCCAAGAGAGATCTGACACCAACCAACAGCCTCAACCTGGAGCATCCAATAGCGAGATAAGCACCGTCCCTATGTTTTCCCAAGTGACTGGAATATCTACGCAACCAGATGTCACCAAATCTTCTAGAGCCACTCAGAATGCCATTTCGTTGCCTCACAACATCTTCTCCAAAGGGCAATGGCGCAAATCAAGATTCAAGGAACATCCTAGGGTAGAACTCTTATTGTCCGTTTTGTCTTCTGACTATAAACAATTCGGCAAAAGATGCCCTAGTATTGCCCCATCTAAGATAATGGCACTTGCTGACACGGGTGCGCAATCATGTTTATGGTCAATGGATGAGTTTGAATCGCTTGGGTTTACCAAGGATGACCTGATTCCGGTCAGCATCAACCTCATGGCAGCCAATAAGTCTCCTATTAAAGTCGAGGGGGCTGCACGTGTTCGTCTGGAGGGTACTGCATATGATGGCTCAAAACGGTTGTGTGCTACAATGGTCTACATCAGCAGACAAGCCCAAGGATTTTACCTTTCGCTGGAGAACATGATGGACCTTGGAATTGTACCTAAGGACTTTCCTGCCATCAAACCCTCGTCTACTGTTCACCCTACCAATGCAGTGGTTGAAGACCTCATTCCAGAGGAGTCATGTTCCTGTCCTACTCGCACCACCATCCCCGAATTTCCAAAGGAGCTTCCATTTGAATGCATTCCAGAGAACAACGATAAGATGAAGGAGTGGCTGCTTGATTATTTTGCGTCGTCTACTTTCAATACCTGCCCACACCAGCGGCTGCCACAAATGGATGGTCCACCGGTTGAGATCCATCTTAAGCCTAACGCTGTTCCAAAAGCTGTGCACACTCCAGCATCGATACCAATTCATTGGCAGGACCAAGTGCACAAGGATCTCCTTCGTGACGAAGCATTGGGTGTAATCGAGAGAGTCCCTTATGGCGAGCCAGTGAAATGGTGTCACCGTATGGTAGTGACACGAAAGCACGATGGGTCCCCAAGGCGGACTGTTGACCTATCTCCACTTAACAAACACTGTCAAAGAGAAACGTTTGCATCTGCTTCACCATTCCAGTCAGCTAGAAGAGTACCAACCAACACGTGGAAGACTGTCAACGACGCATGGAACGGTTTCCATAGTGTACCTCTCGAGGAATCCCACAGGCACCTTACCACTTTCATCACACCCTTTGGCCGCTGGAGGTACTGTGCAACCCCACAAGGATTTTCTGGTTCCGGTGATGGTTACAACCGTCGTTTCGACCAAGTCCTCTCTGATTTTGAAAGGAAAGAGCGAGTTACTGACGACGTCCTGCACTATGACACGTCACTTGAAGAACATTGGTGGAGGACGATGGAGATGTTAATTACATCCGGCAAATCAGGAATTATCATGAATCCAGATAAGTTCCAGTTTGCCCAACGTACTGTTGACTTTGCTGGATTTCGTATTTCCGATTCATCCATTGCTCCGTTGCCAAAGTACACCGATGCTATACGCAATTTCCCTACGCCCAAATCAACCACTGACATCCGGAGTTGGTTTGGCTTAGTGAACCAAGTATCAAACTACGCTCAACTCCGCGATCACATGGAGCCTTTCAGGCGATTCCTAAGTCCACGTCAGATGTTCCAATGGACCCCCGAACTCGACAAAGCATTCCGTCAGTCCAAAGAATCTATCATCCAAGCAATCAATGCAGGAGTCATCATATTTGATCCTACACGAAAGACCTGTCTTCGACCCGATTGGTCTCGCAAAGGCATCGGCTACTTCTTGTACCAGCAACATTGTGAGTGTGACTCAGACACACCGGATTGCTGTAATTTGGGCTGGAGGATCGTTCTCGCAGGATCCCGTTTCCTACAGTCTTCAGAACAACGATACGCTCCCATCGAGGGGAGGCCCTAGCAATTGCGTGGTCGCTTGAACAGACCAAGTATTTTACTCAAGGCTGCCCATCGCTGATAGTCGTCACTGACCACAAACCCTTGGTCAAGATTCTTGGAGATCGTACATTAGATGAAATAGCAAACGATCGCATCTTTCGCCTGAAACAACGCACCCTGCCCTGGTCCTTCAGGATTTTTCACCTACCAGGCAAAACCAATCTAGCTTCTGACGCAACGTCACGTTACCCCTCATCCGTCATCGGGTTACTAACAGTCGCTGATCAGATTGAGAATAACGCTGCTATTCGAGTCGATACAAAGGAAACATTTAGCATCAGTTGGGATCAACTAGTTGCCGAAACAGCCAAGGATCAACCACTTGCTCTGCTTCTTAAGTACGTCCAATCTGGTTTCAAAGCGATTCAACCTGATGAGATTGCAATAGTTTCTGAATACTGGAAATATCGAGATTCGCTATATATTCTCGATGATGTTCTCCTTTATCACGATCGAGTTGTTGTGCCCCCATCACTCCGTCAAACCGTACTATCCATCCTTCATTCAGCAAACCAAGGGGTGACTGCCATGTCTTCACGTGCTCAATCGACAGTCTTTTGGCCAGGTATATCAAAGGACATTGAAGCTACTCGTGCCAGCTGCGCCTCGTGTCACCGCAATGCCCCATCGCAACCTGCCATGCCTACTGCGCCTCCATCCACACCGTCGACTCCATTCGAGATGATCTTCGCTGATTTCTTTTCATATGCTGGCATTCACTACCTACTAGCTGGAGATAGATTATCTGGCTGGGTTGAAGTTTACCGCTCCATTCATGGTAGTAGCAAATCTGGTGCCAAGGGACTCATTGCTGCGTTACGCTCATTGTTCGCTACATTTGGCGTTCCTGAAGAGCTTTCCAGCGATGGCGGCCCAGAATTTGCCGCTGGTGAGACACAATCCTTCTTGAAGAAGTGGGGTGTACATCATCGCATCTCATCCGCTTATTTTGCCCAATCTAATGGTCGTGCTGAAGTTGCAGTGAAGAAATGCAAACGTTTGCTAATGGAAAACATTTCTCCCAATGGATCGCTAGACAACGACAAATTCCTCAGAGCCCTTCTCCAAACACGCAATACCCCCGATGCAGATTGCAAGGTCAGTCCTGCTGAGATCATCTTCGGCAAGCCACTCCGTGACGCCTTATCATTCCTTACCCGGCTACCCAAGTTTGCAAATCCTTCGATTCGGTCAACATGGCGGGAGGCTTGGAACAAGAAGGAAGAGGCCATGTTGGCTCGCTTTTCTCGATCGTCCGAACGGCTGAACCAATCCACTCGTAATCTCCAACCATTATCTGCTGGTGATCATGTCCTTATCCAGAATCAGCATGGCAGCCATCCTAACAAATGGGACAAGTCAGGTGTCGTTGTTGAGGTTCGTGGATTCGACCAATACGTTGTTAAGGTTGATGGATCAAATCGTGTGACACTTCGTAACCGACGATTTCTGCGTAAGTTCACGCCTATCTCTTCAGACATCCAACCTACCACGAGGATCAATGTACTGCCAGTAGCACCTGTCCGGAATACTGTTGCCACTCTTCCGCTTAGTCTACCTGACACCACATCAATGGGAGATACCGCACCTACAACTACTGTTGCTGATGCTCAGGAAACCGTTCATTCCGATATCCCAGCCCGCCAACATACTACACCTGAGGAAGTACAGGATACATCCCAGCCTTCCGTATCGGATGCTCCTACAAGTACGCACTTACGGCCGCGTCGCTCGATAAAACCTCCTCCGAGATACATCCCAGAGTCTGGAACCTGGTCTTGAGTGATGTGTTGGAAGGTTAACATGTATTTTCTATGCGATGGTAGTGATGAGTTCTCTCTATATTGAGCTTTTAATTGGTGATTGATGTGTTATGTTATTCTTAAATTGTTTTGGCATGTTGGATATGGTTTTGGCCATGATTGGATTGATTTATTGTGGCTTTTGTACTATGATGGGTAAAATTTCCCCCTAGTGTTGACACTTCTATTGACTATCGGATTTTTACCCGATACATATGTGGTCATGTATATTTTTTATGACTGTTGAACACTGAGCTGATCAGCTCTTAGATTTATAGGATTTTATATTATTGTTAGGTGCTCCTAACTTTTTGGGTTTTTATGTTGTCATCATCTTATATGCTTTCAACATGGGGGGGATATAGGATTTTATATTATATATATCTTTCTCTTGTTCTTTTAGATTAGCATTCATAGTTATAAATAAAACATATGAATAAGATATTCTTCAATTTCTTTTCAATAAAAACAAGAAAACAAAGATTTAGAGACATTAAACTAAAATGGCCATATCGGTTAGACGCAACCGATATGGACGCTGCCATGTCATCCAGCTTAGAGTTACTTCAATGAATGTAATTTGACTAAAACATTCTTCCAAGTAGTATTTGTTTTCAATAAAAACAAGAAAACAAAGATTTAGAAACATTAAACTAAAAAGGCCATATTGGTTAGACGCAATCGATATGGACGATGATATGTCATCCAACTCAAAGTGACATCAATGAATGTAATTTAACTAAAACATTCTTCCAGTATTTATTTTCAATAAAAACAAGAAAACAAAGATTTAGAAACATTAAACTAAAATGGCCATATCGGTTAGATGCAACCGATATGGACGCTGATATGTCATCCAACTCAGAGTGCCATAAATGAATGTAATTTAACTAAAACATTCTTCGAAATAGTATATCTTTTCAATAAAAACAAGAAAAAAAAGATTTAGAAACATTAAACTAAAATAGCCATATTGGTTAGACGCAACCGATATGAACGCTGCCATGTCATCCAACTCAGAGTGGCATCAATAAATGTAATTTAACTAAAACATTCTTCTAAGTAGTATTTCTTTTCAATAAAAACAAGCAAACAAATGTTTAGAAACATTAAACTAAAATGGCCATATCGGTTAGATGCAACCGATATGGACACTGGCATGTCATCCAACTCAGAGTGACATGTATGAATGTGATTTGACTGAATTATTCTTCCCAGAAGTATTTATTTTGAATAAAAACAAGCAAACAAAGATTTAGAAACATTAAACAAAAATGGCCATATCGGTTAGACGCAACCGATATGGACGCTGTTATGTCATCCAACTCGGATTGACATCGATGAATGTAATTTAACTAAAACATTCTTCCAAATTGTATTCCTTTTCAATAAAAACAAGAAAACAAAGATTTAGAAACATTAAACTAAAATGGCCGGATCGGTTAGACGCAACCGATATGGATGCTGACATGTCATCCAACTCAGAGTGACATGTATGAATGTGATTTGACCGAATTATTCTTCCAAGAAGTATTTATTTTGAATAAAAACAAGCAAACAAAGATTTAGAAACATTAAACTAAAATGGCCATATCGGTTAGACGCAACCGATATGGACGCTGACATGTCATCCAATTCAGAGTGACATCAATAAATGTAATTTAACTAAAACATTCTTCCAAATAGTACTTTTTTTCAATAAAAACAAGCAAACAAAAATTTGGTATATTAAATTAAAATTGTCATATCGGTTAGACGCAACCGATATGGACACTGGCATGTCATTCAGCTCAGAGTGACTTCAATGAATGTAATTTGACTAAAACATTCTTCCAAATAGTATTTCTTTTCAATAAAAACAAGCAAACAAAGATTTAGAAACATTAAACTAAAATGGCCATATTGGTTAGACGCAACCGATATGGACGATGATATGTCATCCAACTCAAAGTGACATCAATGAATGTACTTTAACTAAAACATTCTTCCAGTATTTCTTTTCAATAAAAACAAGAAAACAAAGATTTAGAAACATTAAACTAAAATGGCCATATCGGTTAGACGCAACTGATATGGACGCTGACATGTCATCCAACTCAGAGTGACATCAATAAGTGTAATCACGGCGATCTTTAATCGGATTTATCGGATTCATAAAATACTCAGATTTGGTTGTAAGTAAAAATTAATGCAGTTTAAAGATAGGGTTTTTTCTTTATCCAATAGAGAACAATGAAACGGATATCCAATAATAATTAAAGGGCTCTACTCCTTCTTAATTGGGTATTATTCTGATTCCGATCTTGAGGAATCTTACGCGGGATGTGGCGGGATTTTGAGGGATCGAAAATCAAACATTTCTAAAATTACCCAATTTTGAGCAACATTTATTAAAACAAATTTTAGTGTTCAAATTGTACACATAAGGGCTTTATTGACCCAAAGAATGGGGTTCTTTTAGGAAACTGAACAGCACTTAATATAAAAATTAATTTTGGATTTTCCCGATTTTTAAACATTGCTCTAAAGATTGCAGTGAATTTAACTAAAACATTCTTCCAAATAGTATTTGTTTTTTAATAAAAACAAGCAAACAAAGATTTAGAAACATTAAACTAAAATGGCCGTATCGGTTAGACGCAACCGATATGGACGCTGCCATGTCATCCAACTCAGAGTGACATCAATAAATGTAATTTAACTAAAACATTCTTCTAAGTAGTATTTCTTTTCAATAAAAACAAGCAAACAAAGATTTAGAAACATTAAACTAAAATGGCCATATCGGTTAGACGCAACCGATATGGACGCTAAAATGTCATCCAATTAAGAGTGACATCGATAAATGTAATTTAACTAAAACATTCTTCCAAATAGTACTTCTTTTCAATAAAAACAAGAAAACAAAGATTTAGAAACATTAAACTAAAATGGCTGTATCGGTTAGACGCAACCGATATGGACGATGATATGTCATTCAACTCAGAATGACTGAATTATTCTTCCCAGAAGTATTTATTTTGAATAAAAACAAGCAAACAAAGATTTAGAAACATTAAACTAAAATGGCCATATCGGTTAGACGCAACCGATATGGACGCTAAAATGTCATCCAATTAAGAGTGACATCGATAAATGTAATTTAACTAAAACATTCTTCCAAATAGTACTTCTTTTCAATAAAAACAAGAAAACAAAGATTTAGAAACATTAAACTAAAATGGCTGTATCGGTTAGACGCAACCGATATGGACGATGATATGTCATCCAACTCAGAATGACATGTATGAATGTGATATGACTGAATTTTTCTTCCCAGAAGTATTTATTTTGAATATATGTAGAAAGTTAAATGTATCTTCAAAGAGTGCTCTACCGAAGGAGCATAATATCAAGAAAAGAAAATTAACCAAATTTGCTTTTTACAATACTTTAAGTTTCATGTTTCCAATCGTCAGTTGTAAACTAAATGTTGAACAAATTCTCTTCCTATTCATAATCGTACAAATAATTAGAGTAATTAACACAGGGAATCAATACGTGTCGTAAAATTTGAAAAAGAAATTCTATTGGGAAATAAAAAGTTAATCTTTTGATTTATAATTTGCCAATACATATTTGTTAATAGGCGGCACTTCGCAATAATTTCTGATCTTTTGTTTAAGAGTTCCTTTTGTTTTTATAGCTAAGATTTCGAGTTTTTCATTCAGACATAATTGGCATGTTTTGGAAATGTTATTGTATGCCTTCGCTTGGGAAACAATTGACCATTTTAATGTGGGAATCACGCCTTTTGATTTCATATCCCAGATGTGTGTCGAGAGTGTGGTGCTATTTTGGTAGCGCTCATTATTAAATGATGATTTGTGTCCATTGTAACGTTCTTTGAATGTCCTTTCGTTAATCCTAAGTAGACCTTTTTGGGTACGTTTTCCCCGGTTACTTCACATTGTAAATGACCGATGAGATCTGGCAATTTCCTTCGAGGGGGCAATCATCTTTTATTGTACAATTACATGGCTTGTCTTGTTTAATCCGTGACAAAAGTTTTTTGTTGTGAGATTTGATAATTGAGCCAATGTTTGAGTGCAGCTATAGCTCACCTTTACGTTGTTTCGATTGAAAATTTTTCGAAGACCGTTTTCGTTGGTAAAATGTTTATCGATTAGGCGGAGAAATGATTTGGCAACGTTTGTTGATACGTTTTTGTTGAACGGTGGGTTGAACCATATTATATTACGTCTGCGATTTTTGGTGTGTGTTTTCGGTTTGCTAAATTATTTTGAATAAAAACAAGCAAACAAAGATTTAGAAACATTAAACTAAAATGGCCATATCGGTTGGACGCAACCGATATGGACGCTGATATGTCATTGAACTCAGAGTGACATCAATGAATGTAATTTAACTAAAACATTCTTCCAAATAGTATTTCTTTTCAATAAAAACAAGAAAACAAAGATTTAGAAACATTAAACTAAAATGGCTGTATCGGTTAGACGCAACCGATATGGACGATGATATGTCATTCAACTCAGAATGACATGTATGAATGTGATATGACTGAATTATTCTTCCCAGAAGTACTTATTTTGAATAAAAACAAGCAAACAAAGATTTAGAAACATTAAACTAAAATGGCCATATCGGTTAGACGCAACCGATATGGACGCTGATATGTCATCCAACTCTGAGTGACATCAATGAATGTAATTTAACTAAAACTATCTTCCAAATAGTATTTCTTTTCAATAAAAACAAGAAAACAAAGATTTAGAAACATTAAACTAAAATGGCCATATCGGTTAGACGCAACCGATATGGACGCTGACATGTCATCCAACTCAGAGTGACATGTATGAATGTGATTTGACTGAATTATTCTTCCCAGAAGTACTTATTTTGAATAAATACAAGCAAACAAAGATTTAGAAACATTAAACTAAAATGGCCATTTCGGTTGGACGCAACCGATATGGACACTGGCATGTCATCCAGCTTAGAGTGACTTCAATGAATGTAATTTGACTAAAACATTCTTCCAAGTAGTATTTCTTTTCAATAAACACAAGCAAACAAAAATTTAGAAACATTAAACCAAAATGGCCGTATCGGTTAGACGCAACCGATATGGACGCTGACATGTCATCCAACTCAGAGTGACATGTGTGAATGTGATTTGACTGAATTATTCTTCCCAGAAGTATTTATTTTGAATAAAAACAAGCAAACAAAGATTTAGAAACATTAAACTAAAATGGCCATATCGGTTAGACGCAACCGATATGGACGCTAAAATGTCATCCTACTCTGAGTGACTTCAATGAATGTAATTTGACTAAAACATTCTTCCAAGTAGTATTTCTTTTCAATAAACACAAGCAAACAAAGATTTAGAAACATTAAACTAAAATGGCCGTATCGGTTAGACGCAACCGATATGGACGCTGACATGTCATCCAACTCAGAGTGACATGTATGAATGTGATTTGACTGAATTATTCTTCCCAGAAGTATTTATTTTGAATAAAAACAAGCAAACAAAGATTTAGAAACATTAAACTAAAATGGCCATATCGGTTAGACGCAACCGATATGGACACTGGCATGTCATCCAGCTTAGAGTGACTTCAATGAATGTAATTTGACTAAAACATTCTTCCAAGTAGTATTTCTTTTCAATAAACACAAGCAAACAAAGATTTAGAAACATTAAACTAAAATGGCCGTATCGGTTAGACGCAACCGATATGGACGCTGACATGTCATCCAACTCAGAGTGACATGTATGAATGTGATTTGACTGAATTATTCTTCCCAAAAGTATTTATTTTGAATAAAAACAAGCAAACAAAGATTTAGAAACATTAAACTAAAATGGCCATATCGGTTAGACGCAACCGATATGGACGCTGATATGTCATCCAACTCAGAGTGACATCAATGAATGTAATTTAACTAAAACCTTCTTCCAAATAGTATTTCTTTTCAATAAAAACAAGAAAACAAAGATTTAGAAACATTAAACTAAAATGGCCATATCGGTTAGACGCAACCGATATGGACGCTGACATGTCATCCAACTCAGAGTGACATGTATGAATGTGATTTGACTAAATTATTCTTCCCAGAAGTATTTATTTTGAATAAATACAAGCAAACAAAGATTTAGAAACATTAAACTAAAATGCCATATCGGTTAGACGCAACCGATATGGACGCTGATATGTCATCCAACTCAGAGTGACATCAATGAATGTAATTTAACTAAAACATTCTTCCAAATAGTATTTCTTTTCAATAAAAACAAGAAAACAAAGATTTAGAAACATTAAACTAAAATGGCCGTATCGGTTAGACGCAACCGATATGGACGATGATATGTCATCCAACTCAGAATGACATGTATGAATGTGATTTGACTGAATTATTCTTCCCAGAAGTATTTATTTTGAATAAATACAAGCAAACAAAGATTTAGAAACATTAAACTAAAATGGCCATATCGGTTAGACGCAACCGATATGGACGCTGATATGTCATCCAACTCAGAGTGACATCAATGAATGTAATTTAACTAAAACTATCTTCCAAATAGTATTTCTTTTCAATAAAAACAAGAAAACAAAGATTTAGAAACATTAAACTAAAATGGCTGTATCGGTTAGACGCAACCGATATGGACGCTGACATGTCATCCAACTCAGAGTGACATGTATGAATGTGATTTGACTGAATTATTCTTCCCAGAAGTACTTATTTTGAATAAATACAAGCAAACAAAGATTTAGAAACATTAAACTAAAATGGCCATATCAGTTAGACGCAACCGATATGGACACTGGCATGTCATCCAGCTTAGAGTGACTTCAATGAATGTAATTTGACTAAAACATTCTTCCAAGTAGTATTTCTTTTCAATAAACACAAGCAAACAAAGATTTAGAAACATTCAACTAAAATGGCCGTATCGGTTAGACGCAACCGATATGGACGCTGACATGTCATCCAACTCAGAGTGACATGTATGAATGTGATTTGACTGAATTATTCTTCCCAGAAGTATTTATTTTGAATAAAAACAAGCAAACAAAGATTTAGAAACATTAAACTAAAATGGCCATATCGGTTAGACGCAACCGATATGGACGCTAAAATGTCATCCAATTAAGAGTGACATCGATAAATGTAATTTAACTAAAACATTCTTCCAAATAGTACTTCTTTTCAATAAAAACAAGAAAACAAAGATTTAGAAACATTAAACTAAAATGGCTGTATCGGTTAGACGCAACCGATATGGACGATGATATGTCATCCAACTCAGAATGACATGTATGAATGTGATATGACTGAATTTTTCTTCCCAGAAGTATTTATTTTGAATAAAAACAAGCAAACAAAGATTTAGAAACATTAAACTAAAATGGCCATATCGGTTAGACGCAACCGATATGGACGATGATATGTCATCCAACTCAGAATGACATGTATGAATGTGATATGACTGAATTTTTCTTCCCAGAAGTATTTATTTTGAATAAAAACAAGCAAACAAAGATTTAGAAACATTAAACTAAAATGGCCATATCGGTTAGACGCAACCGATATGGACGCTGATATGTCATCCAACTCAGAGTGACATCAATGAATGTAATTTAACTAAAACTTTCTTCCAAATTGTATTTCTTTTCAATAAAAACAAGCAAACAAAGATTTAGAAACATTAAACTAAAATGGCAATATCGGTTAGACGCAACCGATATGGACGCTGATATGTCATTCAACTCAGAGTGACATCAATGAATGTAATTTAACTAAAACATTCTTCCAAATAGTATTTCTTTTCAATAAAAACAAGAAAACAAAGATTTAGAAACATTAAACTAAAATGGCTGTATCGGTTAGACGCAACCGATATGGACGATGATATGTCATTCAACTCAGAATGACATGTATGAATGTGATATGACTGAATTGTTCTTCCCAGAAGTACTTATTTTGAATAAAAACAAGCAAACAAAGATTTAGAAACATTAAACTAAAATGGCCATATCGGTTAGACGCAACCGATATGGACGCTGATATGTCATCCAACTCTGAGTGACATCAATGAATGTAATTTAACTAAAACTATCTTCCAAATAGTATTTCTTTTCAATAAAAACAAGAAAACAAAGATTTAGAAACATTAAACTAAAATGGCCATATCGGTTAGACGCAACCGATATGGACGCTGACACCAACTCAGAGTGACATGTATGAATGTGATTTGACTGAATTATTCTTCCCAGAAGTACTTATTTTGAATAAATACAAGCAAACAAAGATTTAGAAACATTAAACTAAAATGGCCATATCTGTTAGACGCAACCGATATGGACGATGATATGTCATCCAACTCAGAATGACATGTATGAATGTGATATGACTGAATTTTTCTTCCCAAAAGTATTTTTTGAATAAAAAAAGCAAACGAAGATTAGAAACATTAACTAAAATGGCCATATCGGTTAGACGCAACCGATATGGACGCTGATATGTCATCCAACTCAGAGTGACATGTATGAATGTGATTTGACTGAATTATTCTTCCCAGAAGTATTTATTTTGAATAAATACAAGCAAACAAAGATTTAGAAACATTAAACTAAAATGGCCATATCGGTTAGACGCAACCGATATGGACGCTGATATGTCATCCAACTCTGAGTGACATCAATGAATGTAATTTAACTAAAACTTTCTTCCAAATAGTATTTCTTTTCAATAAACACAAGAAAACAAAGATTTAGAAACATTAAACTAAAATGGCCATATCGGTTAGACGCAACCGATATGGACGCTGACATGTCATCCAACTCAGAGTGACATGTATGAATGTGATTTGACTGAATTATTCTTCCCAGAAGTATTTATTTTGAATAAATACAAGCAAACAAAGATTTAGAAACATTAAACTAAAATGGCCATATCGGTTAGACGCAACCGATATGGACAATGGCATGTCATCCAGCTTAGAGTGACTTCAATGAATGTAATTTGACTAAAACATTCTTCCAAGTAGTATTTCTTTTCAATAAACACAAGCAAACAAAGATTTAGAAACATTAAACTAAAATGGCCGTATCGGTTAGACGCAACCGATATGGACGCTGACATGTCATCCAACTCAGAGTGACATGTATGAATGTGATTTGACTGAATTATTCTTCCCAGAAGTATTTATTTTGTATAAAAACAAGCAAACAAAGATTTAGAAACATTAAACTAAAATGGCCATATCGGTTAGACGCAACCGATATGGACGCTGATATGTCATCCAACTCAGAGTGACATCAATGAATGTAATTTAACTAAAACATTCTTCCAAATAGTATTTCTTTTCAATAAAAACAAGAAAACAAAGATTTAGAAACATTAAACTAAAATGGCCATATCGGTTAGACGCAACCGATATGGACGCTGACATGTCATCCAACTCAGAGTGACATGTATGAATGTGATTTGACTGAATTATTCTTCCCAGAAGTATTTACTTTGTATAAAAACAAGCAAACAAAGATTTAGAAACATTAAACTAAAATGGCCATATCGGTTAGACGCAACCGATATGGACAATGGCATGTCATCCAGCTTAGAGTGACTTCAATGAATGTAATTTGACTAAAACATTCTTCCAAGTAGTATTTCTTTTCAATAAACACAAGAAAACAAAGATTTAGAAACATTAAACTAAAATGGCCATATCGGTTAGACGCAACCGATATGGACGCTGACATGTCATCCAACTCAGAGTGACATGTATGAATGTGATTTGACTGAATTATTCTTCCCAGAAGTATTTATTTTGAATAAAAACAAGCAAACAANCTATCGATTCAAATATCGATTAATTTTAATTTTGTCGAAAATTTATCAATCAACAAAAGACTTTTTGTTTTATCCTTATTGTATTTATGATCTGGTCCTACGATCAAAATTTTAGGTCTGTAGCACCACTACAGTCGGATTTATGTGAATTCCGATTTGCGGGATCTGAGAGGGGATTTCTAGGGATTTTGAGGGATCTGAGAAAACGAAAGTGCTCTGTTTCAAGAAACCTGATTATAGTTTTCGGAAATTTTAGATTTTAGTCTATTTCGTACATCAATTGCACTATATACACAAATTTCCATCTTCATTCGAATATTAAAACTCGAGTTATTAAAAAAAACGAGTAAAAGTTTCCCCGATTTTTCGTACTTCCAACACCAGATCACCGTGTCTTCCAATAAGTATTTTGTTTTAAATAAAAACAAGCAAACAAAGCTAAGAAACATTAAACTAAATTGGCCATATTAGTTAGACGCAACCGATATGGACGCTGACATGTCATCCAGCTCAGAGTGACTTCAATGAATGTAATTTAACTAAAACATTCTTCCAAGTAGTATTTCTTTTCAATAAAAAGAAGCAAATTAAGAATTAGAAACATTAAACTAAAATGGCCATATCAGTTAGACGCAACCGATATGGACAATAGCATGTGATCCAGCTCAGAGTGACCTCAATGAATGTAATTTAACTGAAACATTCTTCAAAGAAGTATTTATTTTGAATAAAAACAAGCAAACAAAGATTTGGAAACATTAAACTAAAATGGCCATATCAGTTAGACGCAACCGATATGGACACTGGCATGTCATCCAGCTCAGAGTGACTTTAATGAATGTAATTTAACTGAAACATTCTTCAAAGTAGTATTTCTTTTCAATAAAAACAAGCAAACTAACAATTAGAAACATTAAACTAAAATGGCCATATTTAGACGCAACCGATATGGACACTGGCATTTCCTCCACCTCTACGTGATTCGTGAATATAGTTTAAATAAACATTCTTCCATAATTATTTTTTTCTATAAAAACAAGCAAACAAAGATTTGGAAACATTAACTAAAATGGCCATATCGGTTAGACGCAACCGATATGGACACTGGCATTTCATCCTCCTCTAAGTGACTTCAGTGAATGTAGTTTAACTGAAACATTCTTCCAATAAGTATTCCTTTCAATAAAAACAAGCAAACAAAGATTTGAAAACATTCAACTAAAATGGCCATATTGGTTAGACCCAACCGATATGGACACTTGCATGTCATCCAGCTCAGAGTGACTTCAATGAATGTAATTTAACTGAAACATTCTTCAAAGAAGTATTTATTTTGAATAAAAACAAGCAAACAAAGATTTGGAAACATTAAACTAAAATGGCCATATCAGTTAGACGCAACCGATATGGACACTGGCATGTCATCCAGCTCAGAGTGACTTCAATTAATGTAATTTAACTAAAACATTCTTCAAAGTAGTATTTCTTTTCAATAAAAACAAGCAAACAAAGATTTGGAAACATTAAACTACAATGGCCATATCGGTTAGACGCAACCGATATGGACACTGGCATTTCATCCTCCTCTACGTGACTTCAGTGAATGAAGTTTAACTGAAACATTCTTCCAAGAAGTATTTCTTTTCAATAAAAACAAGCAAACAAAGATTTGGAAACATTCAACTAAAATGGCCATATCAGTTAGACACAACCGATATGGACACCGGCATTTTATTCTCCTCTAAGTGACATCAGTGAATGTAATTTAACTGAAACATTCATCCAATAAGTATTCCTTTCAATAAAAACAAGCAAACAAAGATTTGAAAACATTCAACTAAAACGGCCATATTGGTTAGACGCAACTGATATGGACACTGGCATTTCATCCTCCTCTACGTGACTTCAGTGAATGAAGTTTAACTGAAACATTCTTCAAAGAAGTATTTATTTTGAATAAAAACAAGCAAACAAAGATTTGGAAACATTAAACTAAAATGGCCATATCAGTTAGACGCAACCGATATGGACACTGGCATGTCATCCAGCTCAGAGTGACTTCAATTAATGTAATTTAACTGAAACATTCTTCAAAGTAGTATTTCTTTTCAATAAAAATAAGCCAATAAAGATTTGGAAACATTAAACTACAATGGCCATATCGGTTAGACGCAACCGATATGGACACTGGCATTTCATCCTCCTCTACGTGACTTCAGTGAATGAAGTTTAACTGAAACATTCTTCCAAGAAGTATTTCTTTTAAATAAAAACAAGCAAACAAAGATATAGAAGCATTAAACTAAAATGGCCATATCCGTTAGACGAAACCGATATGGACAAGGACATGTCATCCAGCTCAGAGTGACTTCAATGAATGTAATTTAACTAAAACATTTTTCCAAATAGTATTTTTTTCAATAAAAGCAAGCAAACAAAGATATAGAAACATTAAACTAAAATGGCCATATCGGTTAGACGTAACCGATATGGACACTGACATATCATCCAGCTCAGAATGACTTCAACGAATGTAATTTAACTAAAACATTCTTCCAAGTAGTATTTCTTTTCAATAAAAACAAGCAAACAAAGAATAAGAAACATTAAACTAAAATGGCCATATCGGTTAGACGCAACCGAATTGGACGCTGACATGTCATCCAGCTCAGAGTGTCTTCATTTAATGTAATTTAAATAAAACATTCTTCCAAGTAGTATTTCTTTTCAATAAAAACAAGCAAACAAAGAATTAGAAACATTAAACTAAAATGGCCATATCGGTTAGACGCAACCGATATGGACGCTGACATGTCATCCAGCTCAGAGTGACTTCAATGAATGTAATTTAACTAAAACATTCTTCCAAGTAGTATTTCTTTTCAATAAAAACAAGCAAACAAAGCAATAAGAAACATTAAACTAAAATGGCCATATTGGTTAGACGCAACCGATATGGACGCTGACATGTCATCCAGCTCAGAGTGACTTCAATGAATGTAATTTAACTAAAACATTCTTCCAAGTAGTATTTCTTTTCAATAAAAACAAGCAAACAAAGAATAAGAAACATTAAACTAAAATGGCCATATCGGTTAGACGCAACCGATATGGACGCTGACATGTCATCCAGCTCAGAGTGACTTCAATGAATGTAATTTAACTAAAACATTCTTCCAAGTAGTATTTCTTTTCAATAAAAACAAGCAAACAAAGAATTAGAAACATTAAACTAAAATGGCCATATCGGTTAGATGCAACCGATATGGACGCTGACATGTCATCCAGCTCAGAGTGACTTCAATGAATGTAATTTAACTAAAACATTCTTCCAAGTAGTATTTCTTTTCAATAAAAACAAGCAAACAAAGAATAAGAAACATTAAACTAAAATGGCCATATTGGTTAGACGCAACCGATATGGACGCTGACATGTCATCCAGCTCAGAGTGACTTCAATGAATGTAATTTAACTAAAACATTCTTCCAAGTAGTATTTCTTTTCAATAAAAACAAGCAAACAAAGAATTAGAAACATTAAACTAAAATGGCCATATCGGTTAGACGCAACCGATATGGACGCTGACATGTCATCCAGCTCAGAGTGACTTCAATGAATGTAATTTAACTGAAACATTCTTCCAAGTAGTATTTCTTTTCAATAAAAACAAGCAAATAAAGATTTGGAAACATTAAACTAAAATTGCCATATCGGTTAGACGCAACCGATATGGACGCTGACTTTTCTTCCAGCTCAGAGTGACTTCAATGAATGTAATTTAACTGAAACATTCTTCAAAGTAGTATTTCTTTCCAATAAAAACAAGCAAACAAAGATTTGGAAACATTACCATGGCCATATCGGTTAGACGCAACCGATATGGACACTGGCTCAAAAATGAGTGATTAGGAAGTGTTTTAAGGCCTGACTAGGGTTCAGAAGGCCCGAAAAGGAGATTTGAGTCACTGCGTTTGGCTAGGCAGGGTGAACCTGGTGTTCGCATAGCAGTAATGAGTGATTAGGAAGTGTTCTAAGGCCTGACTAGGGTTACGAAGGCCCGGAAAGGAGATCTGAGTCACCGCGTTTGGCTTGGCAGTGTAAACCCGGTGATCATATAACAAAAATGAGTGATTAGGAAGTGTTCTAAGGCCTGACTAGGGTTACGAAGGCCCGGAAAGGAGATTTGAGTCACTGCGTTTGGCTTGGCAGTGTAAACCCGGTGATCATATAACAAAAATGAGTGATTAGTAAGTGTTC